>NC_053123.1:39079751-39099751 GCF_010015445.1 Perca fluviatilis | reverse complement strand
TCTGGGAACTTTCCGTTGGAGAACTTTTGGGAAGGGGCGAAAGTCCTGGTTAGCTGATTGGATGAATCATCTGTCTATCACCTATGTTGGTGATAGACGGGCCAAATCAACCAATCAGATCAACGAAGCATATGAAAATACAACCACAAGCCCGCCCCTGCTGCTGCTGCAGGCAAAGCATAGCTCGTTAGCTCTTGCAATCAAGCAACATGTCGGTAAAGGAGATTTGCCGTTTATATCTGTCTATGTCGGTCATACTGAATATCCATATTTATTCTGTTTTTCTGATAATAACACACTGCATATATCTATATTATTCTTACTATTATTATAATGTCACTGCTACTACATTGCACATATCTGTACATGTTGTTCATACATTGTTCATATTACATAGCAATATTTATTCTGCTCTTATTAGGTAACTGCTAATACATTACACATATTTATATTTAATATATAGTACTACAAACCACCTTCTGTTAATCAACTGTATACCACTGTCTACACTGCACCATATTTATTGTCCTGTCTATACTCTGTATATCACATTGCACTTTTCTGCTCTTTTTGCACTTCTGGTTCGACACAAACTGCATTCCGCTGCCTTTCTACTTGTTCTCTGCACAATGACAATAAAGTTCAATCTAAATCTAAATCTAAATCTAATCTATGAAGAATTACCAGACTATTGTTCAACATCAACATGTGTTTTTGTGCCCCATGGCCTTCCATACCGATGACATGTTGGCCTTTCATATAGGTATTTGGGCACCTCTGTTCCAAAGGGAGATAAGTGGCAGGTTGGGGAGCCTCTGTGCTCTGGATCCTGGTCTCGGCAGCCAGACTCTCCAAGTTAAACCTGGAGCCTGAAACCTCGCTGGTTTCTGTGGCTGGGGGGGGGGTGGACCTGGATCTCAGAATACCACGAGACACCACAGCAGGCGAGCCAGAGCAGAAACATGATCTGGTTCTGTAGAGAGAGTTTAAACACCACTCTGAGTTCATCATGCCAATCTGGATGTTTCACATATATGAATATATATATATTTCACTTTCGACACTTTCTTCAACTTTTTTGATGCTTTTTAAAATATTAAAACGTGACCGTTTAACGTATTAGAAGTACATGACCCGAGCCCATAATAAAGCTGCTCACCATTTCACGTTTACAAAAACAACTGAGTAACTTATGGGCAGTGGCCAGCAGGTCAGACTGGGGGGGGTAACCATGCTGCTAACATTGGCTATTACATTAGCCTAAAATGATAATTATAACCATATATATATATCACAGTAACACTGCAAGATTAAAGACAGACAAACATTTATTTATATACAAACAATCAGGAAAGCTTCAATACTTAAGGTTGTTGCAGTAGCGGTAGTAGTAGTAGTAGTAGTCGTAGTAGTAGTAGTAGTACTGGTATGCACCCAGTAATGATTGTAGACAGGAAACCTGTGTGTGTGTGTGTGTGTGTGTGTGTATATATATATATATATATATATATATATATATACAGTACAGGCCAAAAGTTTGGACACACCTTCTCATTCAATGCGTTTCCTTTTTATTTTCATGACTATTTAAATTGTAGATTCTCACTGAGGGCATCAAAAATATGAATGAACACATATGGAATTATGTACTTAACAAAAAAAGTGTGAAATAACTATATATAGTTAACTTTATATATATCTTAAGCTGATTTCTTAAGCTAACAGGTGCAGGTTGGTGCATCCAGGCAGTCTGGTACTTTCTTGTTGCTTTTTCTACCCTTCTCCCCAACGCTTTCGGTGCTTTTTAAATGCTTTTTCTGAAGCTTTTGTGGCTTTTTTTATTGATAAAGATAGGTGTCTTTTCGTTCCTTAGTCCCAAACGAGTAATGAACGGACTGGTGGCGAGAGCGTGGAGTTATAACCAGTGACTGCAACAGCTGGAGCAACATCTGTCTTCCAGCTGATGGATCAGGATTCATAGAAGATGAGCAGTAACGTACAGACAGCTTCACTACGGAGACCTTTCTCCTCTTCAGGAACTACACCTGGCACAACTAACCCCAGCTTCTTCAGCGCTTTTAAAAATAACTCATTTTTGTCGCATTTTACAGCAGTTTTTGTCAGTTTTTGACACTTTCTCAACGTTTTTTTTATGCTTTTTGACAGAAGACGACAGTGAAAACTAACCAACGGACACCTTCGATACAGAGATATTCAGGAATTCGACATTTAGAAGTGAGAGTGAAGGAAAGCCGTTATCAGGGAGGTGTTCAACCCGGTGGAGACGTGTGCTCACTCAGCGTTTCACCAACATCAGGCTCCCATCATCCAGAAACACTTTCATATTCCCTTTATATCCGTCTCTCTCTGGGGCCGAGATAAGACACGCTGTAATTATGGGGAAACCATTTCTCTGGGTTTGATTATTCTCTGGGTTTGGCAGCGGGACGGGCAGCGCTGGGAAAGTGACAGACTCAAACAGGCGTCTGTGGTTCCAGCGTTAGTTTCACTAAATCTCCCCAGAGAACTTGGACAAGTTCCCGTTTGGGTCTCCACACAGAAACCTGATAACCGGCCGACGCGTTGACTACGTAACGAGCTTTGATAAAGACAGATTAATGTGAATATATGACTTCATAAAAGGTGCGTGTATGAAGCTGATGTTCACAGTGTCTGTGATGATGTATAATCCAAAATAAAAGAGACATTATAGTTCAGATTTCACCATGTGTGCATGGTTAAAGTTAGTTATGAGTCCATATAATCTGGATGTTAGTGAGAGACATGTAAACCATACTGTGATGAACTTAGTGTGCCGGGCTTTGAAGAGCTCTGAACATAGCGGCCAAATATAACCGGTCCATTTCTCTTGACTAGACAGACTAGAATTCTTCTGGCCGAGCCCGACAGTTAAAATCTCATTTTTTCCTCATTCTAGTGACACATGTAGACTACGTTTTTTTGTGAAAGCTTTTATTAAGTAGGAAGGCATTCAGAAATATCAACAGATGAGGTAATCAGCGCACACGGGGCAAAATGTTCTATGTATTATCGCTTCGCTTCCGACCGTGGTCGAGATGCCAGAGAGCAAACGTACGTTAAGACATGTATCAAACACTGTTACCTTCTTCATGTAGCTTACTGTAGCACCTTACTGTAGCACCTTACTGTAGCACCTTACTGTAGCATCTTACTGTAGCATCTTACTGTAGCACTTTACTGTAGCACCTTACTGTAGCACCTTACTGTAGCATCTTACTGTAGCACTTTACTGTAGCACCTTACTGTAGCACTTTACTGTAGCACTTTACTGTAGCACCTTACTGTAGCACTTTACTGTAGCACTTTACTGTAGCATCTTACTGTAGCATCTTACTGTAGCACTTTACTGTAGCACCTTACTGTAGCACCTTACTGTAGCATCTTACTGTAGCACTTTACTGTAGCACCTTACTGTAGCATCTTACTGTAGCACTTTACTGTAGCACCTTACTGTAGCACCTTACTGTAGCTTTAGTATTCACATGTATTAATCCCACTCACCTGAGGGTGTACCTCAGGGTGTACCTGAGCGCCACCCTACATGTCCCCTATATATTCCATATATATTCCCTATATGTTCTCTATATGTTCCCTGTATGTTCCCTATATGTACCCTATATGTCCCCTATACGTCCCCTGTATGTTCCCTATACGTCCCCTATATGTCCCCTATACGTTCCCTGTATGTCCCCTGTATATTCCCTATATGCCCCCTATGCGTTCCCTGTATGTTCCCTGTATATTCCCTATATGCCCCCTATACGTTCCCTATATGCCCCCTATACGTTCCCTGTATGTCCCCTATATGTTACCTGTATGTTCCCTATACGTTCCCTGTATGTCCCCTATATGTTACCTGTATGTTCCCTATACGTTCCATATATTCTGCCTGTATGTTCCCTATACGTTCCCTATGTGTTGCCTGTATGTTCCCTATATGTCCCCTATACGTTCCCTGTATGTCCCCTATATGTTGCCTATATGTACCCTGTATGTTCACTGTAAGTTGCCTAGATGTTCCCTGTATGTTCCCTATATGTTCTCTATAAGTCCCCTGTATGTCCCCTATATGTTGCCTATATGTACCATGTATGTTTGCTCTAAGTTGCCTATATGTTCCTGTATGTTCCCTATATGTTCTCTACAAGTCCCCTTTATGTCCCCTATATGTTGCCTATATGTCCTCTATACGTTCCCTGTATATTCCATATATGCCCCCTATATGTTGCCTATATGTCCCCTATGCGTTCACTGTATGTCCCCTATACGTCCCCTGTATGTTCCCTAAACATTCCCTGTATGTCCCCTGTATATTCCATATATGCCCCCTATGTGTTCCCTGTATGTTCCCTATATGTCCCATATACGTTCCCTGTATGTCCCCTATATGTTACCTGTATGTTCCCTATACGTTCCATATATTCTGCCTGTATGTTCCCTATACGTTCCCTATGTGTTGCCTGTATGTTCCCTATATGTCCCCTATACGTTCCCTGTATGTCCCCTATATGTTGCCTATATGTACCCTGTATGTTCCAAGTGCCTAGATGTTCCCCTGTATGTCCCTATATGTTCTCTATAACCCCTTTATGTCCCCCTATATGTGCCTATATGTCCCCATAACGCCCCTGTATATTCCATATATGCCCCCTATATGTTGCCTATATGTCCCTATGCTCACTGTATGTCCCCTATACCCCTGTATGTTCCCTAAACATTCCTTATGTCCCTATCCTTCCCCTATTTCCCTGTACCTCCCTATGCCCCTTTTAATGTTCCTTCCATTTTCTATTTCCCATACATTCCATGGTATTTCCTATATCCCCTATACTCCCCTGTATGTGCTATATGTACTGTAGTCTGTAAGTGCCAAGTTCTTATGTTCCCTATATGTCTCTATAAGCCCTTTATGTCCCCTATATGTTGTATATGTCTCTATATCCTGTATACTTATGCCCCCTTCATTCCATTACCCCTTCTTTTTCCCTATACTCTACCGTATTTCCTTATCCCTATGTGTTCCCTTATGTTCCCTATATGTCCCTAATATCCTATTCCTTTCCCACCCTGTCCCCATATCCTTATTTCAAGTTAGATCTGTATGTTCCTATATGTTCTATAATCCCCTTATGTCCCCCTATATGTTGCTATATTCCCTATACCCCTGTATATTCCATATAGCCCCCTATAGGCCTTATTTCCACATCCCCTGTACCCCTATATTCCCTATATGCCCCCCATGTGTTCCCTGTATGTTCCCTATATGTCCCATATACGTCCCCTGTATGTCCCCTATATGTTGCCTATATCCCCATGCTCATGTATGTCCCCATACGCCCCTGTATGTTCCCTATACATTCCCTGTATGTCCCCTGTATATTCCCTATATGCCCCCTATGTGTTCCCTGTATGTTCTATGTCCCATATATGCTCCCCTCTTATTCCCCTATATGTTACCTATATATCCCCATATACCCCTGTATTTCCCTATATGTTACCTATGTCCCCTGTTATTACTGCATGTTCCATATACCCTTATGTCCCCATATGTCCCCATAATGCCCCTGTATGTCCCCTGTATATTCCCTATATGTCCCCATATCGCTCCCCTGTATGTCCCCTGTTATTCCCTATATGTCCCCTATACCCCCCTTATGTCCCCTGTTATTCCCTCTATATTCCCCATACTCCCCTTATGTCCCCTGTATACCCCTATATCCCCTATCCGTATCCCTATATCCCCATATTCCCCATGTCCCCTATATGTTGCCTATATGTCCCCTATGCTCACTGTATGTCCCCATACAGCCCCCCTGTATGTTCCCTATACATTCCCTGTATGTCCCCTGTATATTCCCTATATGCCCCTATGTGTTCCCTGTATGTTCCCTATATGTCCCATATACGTTCCCTGTATGTCCCCTATATGTTACCTATATGTCCCCTATACGTTCCCTGTATTTCCCCTATATGTTACCTGTATGTCCCCTGTATATTACCTGTATGTTCCATATACGTTCCCTGTATGTCCCCTATATGTCCCCTATACGTTCCCTGTATGTCCCCTGTATATTCCCTATATGTCCCCTATACGTTCCCTGTATGTCCCCTGTATATTCCCTATATGCCCCCTATGTGTTCCCTGTATGTTCCCTATATGTCCCATATACGTTCCCTGTATGTCCCCTATATGTTGCCTATATGTCCCCTATGCGTTCACTGTATGTCCCCTATACGTCCCCTGTATGTTCCCTATACATTCCCTGTATGTCCCCTGTATATTCCCTATATGCCCCCTATGTGTTCCCTGTATGTTCCCTATATGTCCCATATACGTTCCCTGTATGTCCCCTATATGTTACCTATATGTCCCCTATACGTTCCCTGTATTTCCCCTATATGTTACTGACTATAGACTAGCGCCACTGACTTTAGACTAGCGCCACTGACTTTAGACTAGCACCACTGACTTTAGACTAGCACCACTGACTTTAGACTAGCACCACTGACTTTAGACTAACACCACTGACTTAAGACTAGCACCACTGACTTTAGACTAGCACCACTGACTTTAGACTAGCTCAACTGACTTTAGACTAGCTCCACTGACTATAGACTAGCTCCACTGACTATAGACTAGCGCCACTGACTATAGACTAGCGCCACTGACTATAGACTAGCGCCACTGACTATAGACTAGCTCCACTGACTATAGACTAGCGCCACTGACTTTAGACTAGCACCACTGACTTTAGACTAGCACCACTGACTTTAGACTAGCACCAGGTAACGTTAGCGCCTGAACATGCCTCCTCTTTTCACTGAACCGCCCCCGGGAGTGTAAATACATTCCCTAATTTACCGACGTGCGTCTGTGGAGGGAAAATAGTGCAGAATAGGAACGATACATGCGTCTGTGCACAAAGGCAATTGCGCTGAGTGCAAGATAGGGCCCTTTGTGTTTCTGGGCTGTCTCTCTGAGCCAGAGCTCTGAGCAGCTCGTTGATATAAAGAGAGGTGACCGCTGAGTTTCTGGAGAGAGTGTGAGAGAGCTGGAGAGAGCTGGAGAGAGTTGTAGTGATGGCTGCCTGCCTGCTGCTGCTGCTCTCAGACCAGGAACATCAGAGGAGAGAGACGTCCCAGCCCAGTGGAGGCGCGCCACGTCTCAGACCAGAGGCCGTTAAAACATGGCAGCACATTGATAACACATGATGGAGTCACATGAGGACACCACGGGCTCTCCCTGGAGATGGATATACACTACTATGGAGGGTTTTATTTCTCTCTCTCTCTCTCTCTCTCTCTCTCCTCCCTCTCTCCTCTCTCTCCTCTCTGTCTCTCTCTCCTCCTCTCCTCTGTTTCTCTCTCTGTATACACTACTATGTAGGCTTTTATTTCTCTCTCTCTGTCTCTCTCCCTCCCTCCTTCTCCTTCCCTCCTCTCTCTCCTCTGTCTCTCCCTCTCTCTCTCTCTCCCTCCTTCTCCTTCTCTCCTCCCTCTCCTCTCTCTCTCTCTCTCTCTGTATATACTACTATGTAGGCTTTTATTTCTCTCTCTCTCTGTCTCTCTCCCTCCCTCCTTCTCCTTCCCTCCTCTCTCTCCTCTGTCTCTCCCTCTCTCTCTCTCTCTCTCTCTCTCCCTCCTTCTCCTTCTCCCTCTCTCCTCCTCTCCTCTGTTTCTCTCTCTGTATATACTACTATGTAGGCTTTTATTTCTCTCTCTCTGTCTCTCTCCCTCCCTCCTTCTCCTTCTCCCTCTCTTCTCCTCCTCTCTCTCTCTCTCTCTCTCTCCCTCCTTCTCCCTCTCTCCACCTCTCCTCTCCCTCCTTCTCCCTCCCAGCTAAAGAGAGAACATATGGCAGCAGTAGAGAGCTGATGTGGATGTGGCAGCTCGCTGGGCTAATTACACCACCTTTAATGCTCTAATGTCTCTGGGGAGGGGGGGAGGGAGGGAGGAGAAGAGAGGAAGGGAGGGGGGGGGGGGGCACTGAGGCTGGCCTTCATTTAGAAATGGAGAGATATTAAAGTCAATCCCCAGATAGCAGCCGACAGTCGCGCTTTGAAGCCGCTGCTGGTTAAGATTTCTTTCCCTTTTATTTCTGCTGCTCGCTGTACAAAACTGGCTCAATTACATTTCCACTTCAACACACACACACACCACACACACACACACACACACACACACACACATGCACACACACACACATACACACACACACACACACACACACACACACAGACGTTTATGTCAGCCCGTTTAAACACGGAGATGTCTCCTCATCCAGGGGAGTGTACCGGCTAATTGATGAAAGGCTGGGGGCAGGTGGGACAAAGCAGCGCTGCGTGGGGGGGCTGTGGGACAGTGATGAGCTAATCTAACACCAGCCGAGCTACCAAATACCTCCTGGGGAGGGCTGGGCCGTACGGAGTACATCAGATATCACGATATATTCTTCACCAAATACCTCGATGTTGATATTACGGCGATATTCTAGGGTTGAAAACTGGTGCTTTAACAAAATATCTTCACACTTAGATTTTAGATCAATAATCATCAGTAAGGTGGACATGATGTCTTAGTAGGGAAAAGGCCAGTAATAGAACACCTAGGCTATACTACGCTAAAGCTAGGCTATACTACGCTACACCTAGGCTATACTACACTATACCTAGGCTATACTACGCTCAACCTAGGCTATACTACGCTACACCTAGGCTATACTACGCTACACCTAGGCTATACTACGCTAAACCTAGGCTATACTACGCTAAACCTAGGCTATACGCTACACCTAGGCTATACTACACTACACCTAGGCTATACTACGCTAAACCTAGGCTATACTACACTACACCTAGGCATACCACAACTAGGCTATACACACTACACCTAGGTATACTACCCAAACCTAGGCTATACCACACAAAACCTAGGCTACACGCTACACCAGCTATACCACACTACACCTAGGCTATACTACCAAACCTAGGCTATACCACCCACACCTAGGCTATACCACGCCACACCTAGGCTATACTCACACTACACCTAGGCTATACTACCAAACCTAGGGCTATACACACTACACCTAGGCTATACTACGCTAAAGCTAGGCTATACTATGCTAAAGCTAGGCTATACTACACTAAACCTAGGCTATACTACACTAAACCTAGGCTATACCACACTACACCTAGGCTATACCACCCACACCTAGGCTATACTACACTACACTAGGCTATACCACGCCAAGCTAGGCTATACCACTACACCTAGGCTATACCACGCCAAACCTAGGCTATACTACGCCAAACCTAGGCTATACCACGCTAAACCCAGGCTATAACGCCACACCCAGGCTATACCACACTACACCTAGGGCTATACACGCCAAACCTAGGCTATACCACGCCAAACCTAGGCTATACTCACGCCACACCTAGGCTATACCACGCCACACCTAGGCTATACTACGCTACACCTAGGCTATACTACACTACACCTAGGCTATACTACACTACACCTAGGCTATACTACGCTAAAGCTAGGCTATGCTACGCTACACCTAGGCTATACTACGCTACACCTAGGCTATACTACGCTACACCTAGGCTATACTACGCTACACCTAGGCTATACTACCCTATACCTAGGCTATACTACGCTACACCTAGGCTATACTACGCTACACCTAGGCTATACTACGCTATACCTAGGCTATACTCACGCTACACCTAGGCTATCTACGACATACCTAGGCTATACCACTTCACACCTAGGCTATACACTACACCCAGGCTATACCACGCCACACCTAGGCTATCCCACGCCATACCTAGGCTATACTACTACACCTAGGCTATAATGCCCACCTAGGCTATACTACGCTACACCTAGGCTATTCTACGCTATATCTAGGCTATACTACGCTACACCTAGGCTATACGCTACACCTAGGCTATACTACGCTAAACCTAGGCTATCCTACGATATACCTAGGCTATCCTACGCTACACCTAGGCTATACTACGCTAAAGCTAGGCTATACTACGCTATACCTAGGCTATACTACGCTATACCTAGGCTATACTACGCTAAACCTAGGCTATACTACGCTATACCTAGGCTATACTACGCTAAAGCTAGGCTATACTACGCTATACCTAGGCTATACTACGCTAAACCTAGGCTATACTACGCTACACCTAGGCTATACTACGCTAAACCTAGGCTATACTACGCTACACCTAGGCTATACTACGCTATACCTAGGCTATACTACGATATACCTAGGCTATACTAGGCTATACCTAGGCTATACTTTAAAGACTAGTATGTGTGAGCATGTTGAATGAATAAACTCCTGTAACTGTTAATGTTTGACCCGTAGCAGCGCTGTCAGTGGTATCTCCGTCAGCAGTATATATACAACTTAAGGTGCTCTAAGGGATGTTGGGTGACTTCTTGTTGATGTTCTAAGTATTATTAAAGGTGCCATGGCATGAAAATGTCACTTAATGAGGTTTTTTAACATTAATATGAGTTCCCCCAGCCTGCCTATGGTCCCCCAGTGGCTAGAAATGGTGATAGGTGTAAACCGAGCCCTGGGTATCCTGCTCTGCCTTTGAGAAAATGAAAGCTCAGATACAGTATTAGGGGACCACTAAGGTCTATATAAAAGAGACTTCAGATACAGTATTAGGGGACCACTAAGGTCTATATAAAAGAGACTTCAGATACAGTATTAGGGGACCACTAAGGTCTATATAAAAGAGACTTCAGATACAGTATTAGGGGACCACTAAGGTCTATATAAAAGAGACTTCAGATACAGTATTAGGGGACCACTAAGGTCTATATAAAAGAGACTTCAGATACAGTATTAGGGGACCACTAAGGTCTATATAAAAGAGACTTCAGATACAGTATTAGGGGGCCACTAAGGTCTATATAAAAGAGACTTCAGATACAGTATTAGGGGACCACTAAGGTCTATATAAAAGAGACTTAAGATACAGTATTAGGGGGACCACTAAGGTCTATATAAAAGAGACTTCAGATACAGTATTAGGGGACCACTAAGGTCTATATAAAAGAGACTTCAGATACAGTATTAGGGGACCACTAAGGTCTATATAAAGAGACTTCAGATACAGTATTAGGGGACCACTAAGGTCTATATAAAAGAGACTTCAGATACAGTATTAGGGGACCACTAAGGTCTATATAAAAGAGACTTCAGATACAGTATTAGGGGACCACTAAGGTCTATATAAAAGAGACTTCAGATACAGTATTAGGGGACCACTAAGGTCTATATAAAAGCATCCAAAGAGCACCATGTCATGGGACCTTTAAAGGTGCAGTAAGCCGTGGCCTCTCTTCTCACCTCTGTGTGATGCTGGAGGTGTTCTGGTCCAATCAGAGCGCAGCAGGAGGAAGCCCCCCCGAGCGTGGCTGTTCTCTGGTGATAATCCAGAGAAACTCTTTATCTTCTCTCGCTGCTGGAGTTTAACTTTCATTTGTTTAGAAACCAACATTTGATCCTCCCGGTAGGCTCCTCTAACGGCTCCTCACACATCCCAATATTATTCACATCTCATTATTTAACAAGACAAATACACACATTTGTGTAAATGATTGTTTGAAAAAATAGAGTAAAATCTATTTAAAGGAAACATCAAAGTATAAAACTTCAGTTTATTTTCTCTATATATGATTCAGATTGATTTATTTAAGAAGTAAAACCAGTTTGGGTTACATGGTTTCTAACAGTTATGAGTGACTGTGTGGCCGGGTTGGTTCAGTGGGAACAGCAGGCGCACATCTACTGAGAGGCAGAGGCCCAGGGTTAGAGTCCAGCCTGTCAGGATTCTGTCTCTCTCTCTCTGTCTCTGTCTGTCTGTCTCTCTCTCTCTCTCTGTCTGTCTCTCTCTCTCTCTGTGTGTGTGTGTGTCTGTGTCTCTCTCTCTCTGTGTGTGTCTCTCTCTGTGTGTGTGTGTCTGTGTGTGTCTCTCTCTGTGTGTGTGTGTCTGTGTGTGTCTCTCTCTGTGTGTGTGTGTCTGTCTCTCTCTGTGTGTGTGTGTCTGTGTGTGTCTCTCTCTGTGTGTGTGTGTCTGTCTCTCTCTGTGTGTGTGTGTCTCTCTCTCTGTGTGTGTCTGTGTGTGTCTCTCTCTGTGTGTGTGTGTCTGTGTGTGTCTCTCTCTCTGTGTGTGTGTCTCTCTCTCTGTGTGTGTGTGTCTCTCTCTCTGTGTGTGTGTGTCTCTCTCTCTCCCCCCCTGTCTGTCTGTCTGTCTGTCTGTCTCTCTCTCTGTCTCTCTCTCTCTCTCTCTAAGAAGAAAAGCCCAAAAAATAATCTTTAAAAAACAACTATGTGTCATTACTGAATATTTCCTTTTATTTATAATATCTTGCAGCAGTTTCAGTAGCAAACACATTCAGAGCGAGAACATCCAAACAGAAATAAAGACAAAAGCGCTGGAGAAAAGGAATAAATTCAGACATTTGTTAATGTACAGTCATCTGTTTCAGGTATTTTGACTTGTTTCACCGTTTTGGTCTTTTTAACATTTCTAAATTCTTCCGTTGACCGGTTGTTGCTCTTCGTCGACATTTGTCTCTTGCTGGTTTTGGTGCTTTTAGCGCTGATTTGAGTTGTTTTGGTACGTTACTGTCCTGTTGTTGTAGTCCGGATGTTGTCCTGTGTGTGTCTGTCCTGTGTGTGTGTCCTGTGTGTGTGTCCTGTGTGTGTGTCTGTCCTGTGTGTGTGTGTGTCCTGTGTGTGTGTCTGTCCTGTGTGTGTGTCTGTCCTGTGTGTGTGTGTCCTGTGTGTGTCTGGATGTTGTCCTGTGTGTGTGTGTGTGTGTGTGTGTGTGTCCTGTGTGTGTCTGGATGTTGTCCTGTGTGTGTGTGTGTGTGTGTGTCCTGTGTGTGTCTGGATGTTGTCCTGTGTGTGTGTGTGTCCTGTGTGTGTGTCCTGTGTGTGTCTGGATGTTGTCCTGTGTGTGTGTGTGTCCTGTGTGTGTGTGTGTCCTGTGTGTGTCTGGATGTTGTCCTGTGTGTGTGTGTGTGTCCTGTGTGTGTGTGTGTCCTGTGTGTGTCTGGATGTTGTCCTGTGTGTGTGTGTGTGTTTGTGTCTGATGTTGTCCTGTGTGTGCTGATGTTGTCCGTGTGTGTGTGTCCTGTGTGTGTGTGTGTCTGTCCTGTGTGTGTGTGTGTGTGTGTGTGTCCTGTGTGTGTGTGTGTGTGTCCTGTGTGTGTGTGTGTTTGTTGTGTGTGTGTCTGTCCTGTGTGTGTGTGTGTGTGTGTGTGTGTGTCCTGTGTGTGTCTGGATGTTGTGTGTGTGTCTGTCCTGTGTGTGTCTGTCCTGTGTGTGTCTGTCCTGTGTGTGTCTGGATGTTGTCCTGTGTGTGTGTGTCCTTTGTGTGTGTGTGTGTGTGTGTGTGTCCTGTGTGTGTCTGTCCTGTGTGTGTGTGTGTCCTGTGTGTGTGTGTGTGTGTGTCTGTCCCGTGTGTGTGTGTGTGTGTGTGTGTCCTGTGTGTGTGTGTGTCCTGTGTGTGTGTCTGTCCTGTGTGTGTGTCCTGTGTGTGTGTGTGTGTGTCTGTCCTGTGTGTGTGTGTGTGTGTGTGTGTGTCCTGTGTGTGTGTGTCCTGTGTGTGTCGTCCTGTGTGTGTGTGTGTGTGTCCTGTGTGTGTGTGTGTGTCCTGTGTGTGTGTGTGTGTCTGTCCTGTGTGTGTGTGTGTCTGTCCTGTGTGTGTGTGTGTGTCCTGTGTGTGTGTGTGTGTAATTGTCCTGTGTGTCTGGAGTTGTACTGTGTGTGTGTGTGTGTGTGTGTGTCCTGTGTGTGTGTGTGTGTCCTGTGTGTGTGTGTGTGTGTGTCCTGTGTGTGTGTGTGTGTGTGTGTTCTGTGTGTGTGTGTGTGTGTGTCTGCCTGTGTGTCTGATACTGTGTGTGTGTGTGTGTCCTGTGTGTGTGTGTGTCCTTGTGTGTGTGTGTCCTGTGTGTGTGTGTGTGTGTGTCCTGTGTGTGAAGCTCTTTTTAAATAAAGCTGTTTCATAATCACCAGTGTGACGGAGGATGTGATCTAGGTCGAGGTCATCAATAACCACATTGATTTCTGTCTCTCTCGCTGTACGTTTCAGATCGTTAGGGTGTGTTAGGGAGGACCTGCAGAGGACACAGCTGCTGCTTCCCCTCGTTAGCCTGCAGCTCGCTCTGTTAGAAACAGCCTCGCCCAATCACACCACCGTTAGTACACACACATACACACATACCGTTAGTACACACACATACACACATACCGTTAGTACACACACATACACACATACCGTTAGTACACACACATACACACATACCGTTAGTACACACACATACACACATACCGTTAGTACACACACATACACACATACCGTTAGTACACATACATACACACATACCGTTAGTACACACACATACACACATACCGTTAGTACACACACATACACACATACCGTTAGTACACATACATACACACATACCGTTAGTACACACACATACACACATACCCTTAGTACACAACAACACACATACTACACATACATACACAACATACTACTAGTACACATACACACATACCCTAGTACACATACATACAAACACGTCACACATACACACACACATACCTAGTACACATACATACACACATACCCAACACATACATACATACACACATACATACTAGTACACATACATACATACCGTAGTACACATACATACACACATACCTTAGTACACATACATACACACATACCGCTAGTACACATACACAACTAGTAACACATACAACATACCAAGTATACACATACATACATACCGTTAGTACACATACATACATAAAGTAGTACACATACAACATACCTAGTACACATAACATACATACACACATACGTAGTACACATACATACACACATACTACCTAGTAACACATACATACATACATACATACGCTAGTACACATACATACACAACATACCTAAACACATACATACACACATACTGTAGTACACATACATACACACATACTTAGTACACATACATACACACATACCGTTAGTACACATACATACACACATACCGTTAGTACACATACATACACACATACCGTTAGTACACATACATACACACATACAACACATACATACACACATACCGTTAGTACACATACATACACACATACCGTTAGTACACATACATACACACATACCAGTACACACCATACACACATACCGCTAGTACACAACATACACACATACAGTACACAACATACACACATAACAATACACACACACACACACATACTAGTACACACAACCCACACACATACTAGTACACACACATACACACATACCTAGTACACACAACATACACACACGAGAACACAACATACATACACACATACCTAGTACACATACATACATACATACCAGTAGTACACAACATACATACATACCGCTAGTACACATACATACAACAACTAGTACACATACATACATACGCTAGTACACATACATACATACCCTAGTACACATACATACATACCAAGTACACATACATACCTAGTACACATACATACCGAGTACACATACATACATACCGCTATAACATACATACATACGCCAGTACACATACATACACATACCGTATACACATACATACACATACCTAATAGTACACATACATACACATACCGTTAGTACACATACATACACATACCGTTAGTACACATACATACACATACCATTAGTACACATACATACACATACCGTTAGTACACATACATACACATACCGTTAGTACACATACATACACATACCGTTAGTACACATACATACACATACTAGTACACATACATACACATACCAAGTACACACATACACACAGTACACAAATACACATACTAGTACACATACATACACATACCATTAGTACACATACATACACACATACCATTAGTACACATACATACACACATACCATTAGTACACATACATACACACATACCATTAGTACACATACATACACACATACCATTAGTACACATACATACACACATACCATTAGTACACATACATACACACATACCATTAGTACACATACATACACACATACCATTAGTACACATACATACACACATACCATTAGTACACATACATACACACATACCATTAGTACACACATACATACCAAGTATACATACATACACACATACCATTAGTACACACATACACACATACACACATACAACACACATACCAAGTAGTACACATACATACATACATACCATTAGTACACATACATACACATACCATTAGTACACATACATACATACAACATACCATTAGTACATATATTACCTGGCCATTAGTACATATATTACCTGGCCATGAGTACACATACATACATACATACATACATACATACATACATACATACATACATACAGAATATATACCTGATAGTACATACATACATACATACATACCATTAGTACATATATTACCTGGCCATTAGTACACATACATACATACATACCATTAGTACACATACATACATACATACATACATACATACCATTAGTACATATATTACCTGGCCATTAGTACATATATTACCTGGCCATTAGTACATATATTACCTGGCCATTAGTACATATATTACCTGGCCATGAGTACATATATTACCTGGCCATTAGTACACATACATACATACATACATACCATTAGTACATATATTACCTGGCCATTAGTACATACAGCACAGATATATATACACAGTACAGGCCAAAAGTTTGGACACACCTTCTCATTCAATGAGTTTCCTTTTTATTTTCATGACTATTTACATTGTAGATTCTCACTGAAGGCATCAAAACTATGAATGAACACATATGGAATTATGTACTTAACAAAAAAGTGTGAAATAACTGAAAACATGTCTTATATTTTAGATTCCTCAAAGTAGCCACCCTTTGCTCTGATTACTGCTTTGAACACTCTTGGCCTTCTCTTGATGAGCTTCCAGAGGTAGTCACCTGAAATGGCTTTCCAACAGTCTTGAAGGAGTTCCCAGAGATGCTTAGCACTTGTTGGTCCAGCTCACCCCAAACCATCTGGATTGGGTTCAGGTCCGGTGACTGTGGAGGCCAGGTCATCTGGCGCAGCACTCCATCACTCTCCTTCTTGGTCAAATAGCCCTTACACAGCCTGGTCAAATAGCCCTTACACAGCCTGGTCAAATAGCCCTTACACAGCCTGGAGGTGTGTTTGGGGTCATTGTTCTGTTGAAAAATAAATGATGGTCCAACTAAACACAAACCGGATGGGATGGCATGTCGCTGCAGGATGCTGTGGTAGCCATGCTGGTTCAGTATGACTTCAATTTGGAATAAATCCCCAACAGTGTCACCAGCAAAGCCCCCCCCCCCCACACCATCACACCTCCTCCTCCATGCTTCACGGTGGGAACCAGGCATGTAGAATCCATCCGGTCACCTTTTCTGCATCTGCATTGGAACCAAAGATCTCAAATTTGGACTCATCAGCCCAAAGCACAGACTTCCACTGGTCTAATGTCCATTCCTTGTGTTTCTTAGAGTATCTGTTACCTTCCAGCCCTGAGAGTGGAGCAGGGAGCCTGGCACACCGGGCCCTTTCTACTGTAGTCCCTGTCTCTATGTCTGAGTCACTTTCTCCAGTGCTTTTGAAGTTTATTGCTGGTTTTCCGGTGAAATGAAGCGGCCGGCTGTCGCGGCTCGTTTTGTGCCGTGACGTCCACTCTGAATCGCCCCGACACTGGAGCAGAGGTCACTGCCTGATGACATCATGGTGACATCACGAGGACACTGCGAGACTAATAAAGTTTTTACTGCAGAGTTCATTAAACTCAGAGGCTTTGAAGCTTTTCATTGGCTTGTTCAGACACACACAGACACACACAGACACACAAATAAGTGGTAGTTGCAGCCCTAGTTTGTCTGCTGATAGAAACAGAGACAGTGACTACGTTTACATGCAGCCAATAACCCGGTCGCACACGGCCATGTAAACACCGGCAAAAACCCGAATATGCTCATATTACTGTTTTTAAAAACCCGAAAATGATCCCTGGGTTACCCCTCTTCTAAAGCCCTAATCTTCACAAATATTCATTAACTTGAAATCGGCCACCGTTGTTAGCTTTATGAGACATTTAGCTAGATGTTGTATAAGTGGCGTGATGAAATCCAAACTGTAAATATAGCTACTCTAGTTATGCCGGCAGCTGACAGACAGCCAAGATTAACTGGAACCTGTGGTAAGAGATTGCTGGTGTAACAAGCTCGCTGACCGCGCTCTCACTCACATACACCGGGCATTTAGCTAGCAGGAAGAGGGGAGCTGCAGGCCCTGGAGCTCTGTCAGAGCAGCGGTGTTTGGTAGTCCATTAGCCCAAGAGACGGTGACTTTGCGTGGGTATGGAGTGCTGTGGGCTGCCAGCCTAATGGAGCTCCAAGTACATCATAGCAGGCCGGGGTCTGTGAAGGAAGGCAGGCTGGGCGGCGAGGCAGCAACACAGGCAGCACCAGCGCTGAACTCCGACACACAGTCGGACAAAATTTGCAATTGGCCATCCATTTTCGTAAAATGGCCCATATTTGAGCTTTATATAGTTGATTTCTCGCTTAAAAAAAGTCTCAGAAGTGAATTTAATAACGAAATAGCCCGACAAACAGCGTATAACTTTGCAGTGTCTGAAATATGAGCCCTGCTGCCGAGTCTCCCATGTGTTTCTATGTAGTTTGCTCAAACCAATCAGCGAGCAGCTCATTCTGAATATTCATGAGCATACCATATTTGGAATAAAAGCTCTTGTTCCAAATAGAGCCATATTCACAGGGTAGTTAAGGGCCTAATAAAATATCATTCGGGCAATTTTCAGCCCAACCAATGTTACATACCCCATTAGGAGACCTTAAGGAACAGTGTAAAATACCCTATATAATCATTCTATCACCCCTTTAATAGAAACAGAGACAGTGTGTGTTGTAGAGAAGTAGATTTTAATAGAAACAGAGACAGTGTGTGTTGTAGAGAAGTAGATTTAATAGAAACAGAGACAGTGTGTGTTGTAGAGAAGTAGATTTTAATAGAAACACTGTGTTGTAGAGAAGTAGATTTAATAGAAACAGAGACAGTGTGTTGTAGAGAAGTAGATTTAATAGAAACAGAGACAGTGTGTTGTAGAGAAGTAGATTTTAATAGAAACAGAGACAGTGTGTGTTGTAGAGAAGTAGATTTAATAGAAACAGAGACAGTGTGTGTTGTAGAGAAGTAGATTTAATAGAAACAGAGACAGTGTGTTGTAGAGAAGTAGATTTTAATAGAAACAGAGACAGTGTGTGTAGTAGAGAAGTAGATTTAATAAAAACAGAGACAGTGTGTGTTGTAGAGAAGTAGATTTAATAGAAACAGAGACAGTGTGTGTTGTAGAGAAGTAGATTTTAATAGAAACAGACAGAGTGTGTTGTAGAGAAGTAGATTTTAATAGAAACAGAGACAGTGTGTGTAGAGAAGTATATTTTAATAGAAACAGAGACAGTGTGTGTTGTAGAGAAGTAGATTTAATAGAAACAGAGACAGTGTGTGTAGTAGAGAAGTAGATTTAATAGAAACAGAGACAGTGTGTTGTAGAGAAGTAGATTTAATAGAAACAGAGACAGTGTGTGTTGTAGAGAAGTAGATTTTAATAGAAACAGAGACAGTGTGTGTTGTAGAGAAGTAGATTTAATAGAAACAGAGACAGTGTGTTGTAGAGAAGTAGATTTAATAGAAACAGAGACAGTGTGTTGTAGAGAAGTAGATTTAATAGAAACAGAGACAGTGTGTGTTGTAGAGAAGTAGATTTAATAGAAACAGAGACAGTGTGTGTTGTAGAGAAGTAGA
>NC_053123.1:39064751-39077251 GCF_010015445.1 Perca fluviatilis | reverse complement strand
AAAGACAAAGACACACACACACACACACACACACACACACACAAGGACACACACACACACACATACAGTGGACAGCCACATCTGGAGGACACCAGGACAGAAAGACCCATAACGGAAATAGAACAGTGTGTGTGTGTGTGTGTGGTGTCTGTGTGTGTGGCATGTGTGTGGCATATGTGTGTGTGTGGCCTGTGTGTGTGTGTGAAACCGTGTGTGTGTGTGTGCCTGTGTATATGTGGAAACAGTGTGGTGTGGCATGTGTAACCGGATGGACCAGCGGAAAGACGACGAAAAGGAGTGAACTTTAAAAAATATTTCAGGAGGCTGTGGATCAACCTTGCCCCTAAACACCAGACTAACTGAGCAATCCAGGCAATCCAGACTAACCAGACTAACCAGGCTAATCAGGCTAACCAGGCTAACCAGACTAACCAGGCTAACCAGACTAACCAGGCTAATCAGGCTAACCAGGCTAACCAGACTAACCAGGCTAACCAGGCTGGTCCATCAGCTGAAGGCCGCCGTCTAAAGCTCTTATACAGTACCACTGGGTCCAGCTACTCCTGACAACGGTTCGTGTGTGGTCCAGTTACCTGACAACGGTTCTGTGTGGTCCAGTTACCTTGACAACGCAGGTCTGTGTGTGTGTGTGGGTCCAGTTACCTTGACAACGTGTCTGTGTGTGTGTGTGGGTCCAGTTACCTTGACAACGTGTCTGTGTGTGTGTGGGTCCAGTTACCTTGACAACGTGTCTGTGTGTGTGTGTGGGTCCAGTTACCTTGACAACGTGTCTGTGTGTGTGTGGGTCCAGTTACCTTGACAACGTGTCTGTGTGTGCGGGTCCAGTTACCCTGACAACGGTCTGTGTGTGGACCAGTTACCTTGATCCGTCTGGGCTTACGTCAGGCCTCCTTAGTGTCTTTGTGCCAGGTTGTAGCAAATTGCTAATTTCCGCCCATAGTCCCTGGGCAGGTAGATGGCGCATTAAAATACAAAGTATTTACAAAAAAAGTATTTACAGTACAACATATATAATACAGACACATGAAGTCATACAAATCTACAGTCATTATTGTCCCCCTATCCCACCCCAAACACACAGTAATGTTACAGTTAAAGTGTGTGTGTGTGTTTGTGTGTGCTTGTGTCTCTGTGTGTGTGTGTCTGTGTGTCTGTGTGTCTGTTTTGAGTCATATTTAATATGAAACAAGCTTTGTGAGCTGCTGTTCTATCTGTAAAACATGGATCATCTTGGTTGAAGATCATATCCAAAGGGATTTCTTACTTCTTACTTATTAACAGACCTTATTTTACATATTATAAACAAAACTGGCCTTTTTTTTCCAGTTTGGAATATGTGTTGGCTGGGGAACAGTTAGTTCTGGCCATTGGGCTGGTTGTGATTGTCCATTGGGCTGTCATACAGACCTGGCAACCCATCCCACATGCCCCCCACCCTCTGAGGGTCCGGCCGGCCAATCGGTAGCGTCTGCGAGGTGATGATGCAGGTTGTCCTCCCTGGTATAAAGACGTAAAGCACCATCTGGGCCCTCCTGAGCAGTTGAAGCATTCCCAGCCTCGCCTCGGGTGGAGGGATTGCACGGAGGCAACGCAAAACTACACTGTCAGTGTACTGTGTAGTTTTGTTCCATCAGAAGGGGGGGGATTTGGAGGCTCGACTGTTCTCACCTTGGATTTTTCTGGGCGAATCTTTCTGGATAAGGAGACTGTTTCCTGTCTGAGTCCCTGGGCTACGTCCCATCACTTTCAGGCACTCTTGTGGATACAAGTGAGTAGTTTCCACCAGCGTGTCCCCGCACGACCGGTTTTTCCCTGCGCTCACTTATGTGGTTTATCAGGACTCTGTGCAGATTGTGGTTTATGAGGACCTGCAGATTGTGGTTTATGAGGACCTAAAGCAGAATTAGTTTTCTGTGTGTTTGACATGTCTGCGTGTTGAGGTAAAGGCAGCCACATGCAGCAGGAAAGCCAAGAATAGCCGCTGATAGCAGGAGAGAGGACTGTGAGCGCTCTGATGGCTTTTTAAGGGAATCAGCTGCAGCTATGTGCCACATGGTGGCTGTCAATCAAACTCCACCCACTGGGTATTTTTGGCCACTGCCATATCTGTCGCTCACGCAGGATCTGTAAATAGAGTTTGTTCCAACCACGGTGATTATACTTTAGAATTTATTAGTCGGTTCCTATTTATTTTAGTTTTGAGTTTTGGATTTCATTTAACTTCAGTTTAAGTTAGTTGTCAGGGTGTGTTTTCCAGTTTTAGTTAGTTTGAGTTAGTTTTTGTCCAGGCCAGGTGTAATGTCTCAGAAGTATGAAGCTACACATACTGTACATGCAAAATAAATGTTTGGAGAACTGTAAAGGAATAGCTTTAATGTTTAATCTTTGTGTCCGATGTGAAGAAACACAGTGTGTGTGTTTTTATAACTTTTCATATGAAGTTTGTAATGTATTGTTGATGTCCTGCACAAATAAGCCTTCGCACTTCATTGTGTTTCTATCTTCTGTGATATTTAATGTTGGCGCATTAATTTCTTTGTGGTTCTTTTATAAAATCATAAAATAAATTTAAAAAAAGCACTTTTTATTCCACTGGTACAGAAGCTGCTGATGGTGTTCATGTCCATGTTGCACTAAACTAAAAAAATATACTAAAACATATTTAACTCTCGTGTTGTCTACCTGCAACGTTTAGTTTTTCTGGGTCGAAATTTAAAATTAAAACTTTAAGGTTGTCTTTTTTGACACTTTTGTCACTTTTTCTGATGTTTTCGTTAATTTTTTTTCTGTGCTTTTTGACATTTTTTAAAGCTTTTTTTTCAACATTTTTGTCACTTTTTTAATGTTCTTTTTTTGCAATCTTTTTTTCAAATCACACCCAAATTCAATGAAAGTAGGGAACTCATCCTTTATTTTATTGGCAAGAGCGTTGTAGGGAACCATCCAGGTTATTTTTTTTTTGACAATTTGGTTAAAGAAAACCCCAAAATGGATCAAATTTGACCCGAGGACAACAGAAGTAGAAGGTATAATGTGACACTCACAGAACAGCTGTGAAATATGAGGCTTTATTTATATATTTGTCTAATTCCTGTTTGTCCAATCACAGATCAGACACAATGATGCATCACTGCTTTATTTATAGAGCGAACTTCAACTCAGTTCAGTTTATTTAAGAAGTGGACAGTGCAGATTATGAAACATATGACTAAACATGATGGCTTTAAGATGCCAGAATGAGCCAAAAGGCTGTTTGTTCATCTGTTATCCTCTCAATGTTAAAAAGGATTTTTAAAATACAAAGAAACAATGAAAGCAGTCAAACGAAGTAACAGTTAGAAAACTCTTTAAATAAAGTTAAAATGAAAATAACTTTAAAGTATATAAACATTAGCAAAACCTCAGGAGTAAAAGTTATTCTTTACTTTAGTAGAAGTATGATTACCACAATGTTAGACGAACAGTTTGTATTCCTAGTCCCATGCTTCTCTGCTGTCTGATTAGTTTCAGGTATGCCAACCTTTCCTTTTTTTCGGGATTTGTAATCCCAAAAAAAAGTCCACGGAGGATCCAATTCATGCTGATGTAAGGAGCGTTTCATGTGGATTTTTAGAAGAGTAACTGATATTAAAAGAAACTTTAAAGTGTGAAGTTGAAAACATAATTTCTCAATCTTGCAGTTATGTTTTTTGTGTGTCTGCAGATGTACATAGGCTGCTACGAACATTTAATGCAGACCTTCTGCCTTCCATGTGATTCCACTGTCTTGTGTGTGTGTGTGTGTGTGTGTGTGTGTGTGTGTCTCGCTCTCTGTGTGTGTGTGTGTCTGTGTGTTTGTGTGTGTGTCTCTGTCTGTGTGTGTGTGTGTGTGTGTGTGTGTGTGTCTCTCTCTCTCTGTGTGTGTGTGTTGTTCGTAGCAGGCTTGTGCTTCACTCTGCACACACGGGAAACAAATACTGTGACGAACTTTTCATGCTGACCTTCCACCAAAACAACTTTTTAAATTATTCCACAAATGTCCAATCTTGGTATTAAATCCTGAGTCTTGCTAGAGTTGAGACAAAATCAAATGTGTTATGATATTATCCTAAATTTTAAAATCTTCTAGTCTGAGACTAAAAACTCAGAAACATCATGACAGATTGTCTTTGTGAGATGGAGTCACACATTTCACAGTCTGATAGTGGATGCTAGGCATTAGTTAATTATATAATAATATGTTTATTTATTGTTTGTTTTGTCATTTCTTTTTGTATCATATCTTGTGTCTTGCCTGTTTTGTACGTGACAGCAGACAGAAGTCACTTCATGTTTCATGTAAAGTCTCTGAAATATCTGCAGCAGAGACAATTTCCCAGCTTCACACTCTTTACCTTCCTAATCTATTAGTTATTATAGTCTATTATCATTATTATTAGTGTTCAGACTGACTGAGATTATGCTGTTAGTTCATGAGATGAATCCGTCGGGGAATAAATAGAAAATGCCCCTTTTAGGCTGCTCGTTTTGGGGAAAAAAAATCACAATTCTCACATTTTTATTCTAAAGTATTTAGGTAAAAATTGAAATCAGGATGATTTACTACGACTCCTCTTTGACATGTGCAAAGATGTTGCATTTACTGAAGTTAAAAAACAAAGAACAGTTAAACAAATCAGCAGTGAAAACACCTTCAGCTGTGACATTTCCCTTCATACTTTTCCTGTTTGAACATTTTTGAATTACACTTAAAATAAATACATAAACAAAAAATATTTAAATGTTTGCTGGGTGAGTTTAGCCTTCGGGGAGTCATTCAGAACACAAGATAAAAAATAAGAGTACTGTCAAATTATAATGTGCAACAAAATGTTACTCATTGACATTGTTTCTGTGATTGTTAGAAGCTGAAATCATAATCGAAGTTTGATTGATTGCACAGCCCTAGTGACCTATTCATCTGTGTTTGGTAAAGACATTTATTCATAACAAGACTGGGCTCTATAACAATTAAATCTGAAGACTTTATCACTAAATTCATACAATTGTAGTTGCTAAATTTCATTAAAAAAAGTAATTGAATCATACGAATAAAATATGTATTTAAACTTTTTTAAATACTTTTTAAGCCCTATACATTTAGATTCTGAAATGTAAGACTTTAAAGACTTTTAAGACTTTTTAAGAATTTTATAGAATTTCTAAGAACTTTTAAGACTTAACTTTTATAATGTGTGAAATGCAAGTTTTTCTGTAGATTTTTAACTCTTTTATTCTCAAAGATCCACTAAAATGTTTGTAAACAAAGACACAAAATTGAAAAAATATTTCCAGTTCAATTGTCCGAACGTCACAACTCTTAAATATTCTTTAATTTATAAATCTTTGACTGAAGTGTGGTTGTAATGATCTGTTCTAGTTCATTAAAGCAGGGTTAAAGTAACCGATTCTCCAGTTAAAATTTATCTTTGTTTGAGTGATATGACATCGATGAATAAAACCCAGAAATGGATCTTTTACTATCTGTCTTTTCACCGTGGATGTTTGAGTAAAAAAGTCTTTTAAACTAACTTTTTGGGGCTCAGTTCGTCAGCCCCTTTGGACTAATGTGGTAGTGTTTTTACCTGCTGACGTAAAGCTCTTTTCTTTACGCTGCTGTATTACCCAGTGAGTTAATTGTGTCACGTAACATTTTTATTTATTGTTATTTTAAATGTAACACCGGGTGTGTAAAAGGTCAAAAGAAAGACTTAAACTGTGTAATGAATTAGAAACTGACATGAAAATGTGTAAAACATTTATGAGATTAAAAAGGTTATGTAAGTGGCTATATGTAACTTTAAGTTTGTGTTGATTCTAGCAGCCCCTTTGGACTAAAGTGGTAGTGTTTTTACCACAGCTGCTGTCGTAAAGCTCTTTTCTTTACGCTGCTGTAGATTACTGACTTAGCGTTACAGGGAGGTCAAATAGTTGAGATGAATGTATTGCTCAGACAGAAAATCATTTATTTACAATAACCCTTGTCTTGTCTTCAGGTCAAATTTGACCCTTTTTCTAAATATCTATATCAGAAATATGGGTTTCTATGTTACTACCTAATTGTACCCAAAATAACACGGATGATTCTATACAATGCGCTTCACAAGTACGACAAAAGATCGGATCTCTACTTTCATTGAATTGTGGGTGTTCTTTTAAATAGTTTTTCATTTGAAAAAAAATAAATCTAAATGTTTAGAAACAGTATCCTGACTGAACGTTGACCAGTCTGTGATTATCCTTCCTTTATTATTAGTCTGAATAATTCCTAGTTTTTGCTATTTTAACTCAAGAAGTAGGTATAATTTCCTATAAATAAGGTTTATTGACCATAAATTCCAAAAATAAGTGTAAAACTAGTAATAAGTTGGTGTTAGTGATGTTCATACATGGTAGTGAAAGGAAGTGTAAAATCCCGGGAGGACGAACAAGTGCACGGTCCAATGGAAGACAAGACGAGGGTTAAGAGAGTAAGTTACAGATGCACCATCGCTGCATTTCAACTGTTGCATACTGTAACTTAAACCTTAAGTCGGTATTACCCGTCGTCTTTCCCTTTTATCTTTTAGTTGTTTAATGTCCTTCTTTCTTGTGATGGTCCTGCCCCAGTATCAGCCATAACTACAGCAGATAACTTCTAATATAACATTACAATACAATTAGGCCTTTATAAAGACATCTCATGCTACCTTTTACCTTGCTCAACTGGCTGACTGTGTGTGTGTGTCTGTCTCTCCCTCTCTGTCTGTCTGTCTGTCCCTCTCTCTGTCTGTCTGTCTGACGGCAGGCTTGTGTCCTTCACTCTGCACACACAGGAAACAAATATTGTGACAAAGTTACCTGGCTGGATACTCTAACAGTAACAAAGAAATCTGTGACCTGTCAGAATGTGTACTGCGCCGTCTTAAACTTTTGCAAAAAAATTTTGTGACTTCACAGGAAAATCCGACTACTAAAAAAAACAATATAAAACCTAAGCGTTCTTGTTATCCTGTTGTGATTAGATGATTTTCAGATATGTAAGATAATATTAGAAAGTTACATATTAGTCCCAGTAATGTAAACATGAACCTGGCGCATTATAAACACACCTGAGGTTGCTTCCTGTTTGTTCTCTGAGAATCTACTAACTAACTAATAACTAACTTGATTCATAGAATATGAAATGTAATCGCAACTTAGTGAATCAGAATCCATTAGATTCGGGAAAATCGTAGTCGTAAGTTTTTGACATTTCTGGTTCTGCATTTGTCGTTTTGTTTTACGCTCTTTTGTCACATTTTCAACGCTTGGTTTTTGTGGGTTTTTTGCTTTTTCCAACATTTTATTGATTTGTTTTTCAACTTGTATTTTAACCTTTTTTCGACAAATATTTCCACCTTTTTTCTTTTACCCTTTGTTCAAAACCTTTGGTGCTTTTAAATCTGATGTAAACTGGGATTGGAGCTGAAGTTTCAATAAAACATGAACTACCGTCAAAAAAAAGAAATGTGTCTAAAGAGGACAAAAGTGTAAAAGAAAAGGGTAAAAAAAATCATCTAAAGTTTTAAAAAAGTGTTTAAAAAAAGCCAAAAGCATAAAAAGCTGTCCAAAAAAGTGTCTAAAGTGTAGAAATGTGGCCAAAAAAGTGTCTAAAGTTTAAAAGAAAAGTGGTAAAAGCACGATAAAAGCCCCAAAAGCATTAAAAGTGTCTAAAGTGTAAAATAAAGAATCTGTGTTTCCTTCAGTCTGCCTGTTGAACCCTCAGATCCTAAAA
The DNA here is from genome assembly GCF_010015445.1 of Perca fluviatilis. Lineage (NCBI taxonomy): Eukaryota > Metazoa > Chordata > Actinopteri > Perciformes > Percidae > Perca > Perca fluviatilis. The sequence continues at coordinate 39,069,456 of NC_053123.1, read as the reverse complement.
TTAACTGAGTCTCCAAAAACACTCAGACGCTCAGAGACCCTGGAGGACAGAAATGTCCCAAAAAATCCTCTTTATGTACAACATAGAATCAATAAAACATGAACTAGGGATTAATATCGCTAGATAAATAAATATTATTATGATTATTCATGTTGGGAATGTTGTTTCAAGAGTGTGAAAAGTTTCAACATGATTCATTTGGTCGATTTGTTTGGTCAGTTTGATCCTAAAAGTTGTCGTTAGCAAAGTTATTGCTTCTCTTAATGTTATATTTTTATAACTGAAGTTCAAATCTGGACTTTTGGGAATCTAAACTTTACAGAAAATCTTTTTACATTTTTACACTTTAGATGCTTTTGGCGGTTTTCTATGTGAAATTTCTTTATAAAATTATAAAAATATAACATTAAGAGAAGCAATAACTTTGCTAACGACAACTTTTAGGATCAAACTGACCAAACAAATCGACCAAATGAATCATGTTGAAACTTTTCACACTCTTGAAACAACATTCCCAACATGAATAATCATAATAATATTTATTTATCTAGCGATATTAATCCTTAGTTCATGTTTTATTGATTCTATGTCATAAATAAAGAGGATTTTTTGGGACATTTCTGTCCTTCAGGGTCTCTGAGCATCTGTGTTTTTGGACACTCAGTTTATTTTAGGATCTGAGGGTTCAACAGGCAGACTGAAGGAAAGACAAATTCTTTATTTTACAATTTAGACACTTATAATGCTTTTTTGGGGCTTGTATGATGCTTTCACCACTTTTCTTTTAAACTTCAGATGCTTTTTTGGACACATTTTTACACTATGGACACTTTTTTGGACAGCTTTTTATCTTTTACACTTTAAACGCTTTCGGCATTTTTTTAAACACTTTTTGAAAACTTTAGATGCTTTTTTTGACGCTTTTCTTTTACACTTTTGGCCTCTTTAGACACATTTCTGGATTTAATGGGAGATTGCTTTCCTGAGTTTGAGTGTGTTTTTGGAGACTCAGTTTATTTTAGGATCTGAGCTTTAAGCCAAACTGAAGGAAATATTAAAGAGCCCAAAGTGTCCCGGTGGCTCTCAGCGGTGAGCAGCAGCTGATAGAAATGTGCTGAGTGTCTGAAGGGTTCAGTTTCAGGAAACAGAGACTGAGGCTATAAATACAGATACCCTGGTGGGGGTCCAGAGGGGGGTCTCTGACGGACGGCAGCAGCTGGAGGTCAGACACATGTCAGTCATCAGAAGATTCATCTGCAGCTTTATAGTTAAACTCTCTGAGTTTTCCAGGAAACTGCAGAATTAACACTTAAGTACAAACTTACATCAAAATTAAAATTACAGTTCTACGTAAAAATATAATATTAAGAGAAGCAACGATTGGGCGCCCAGATAGCTCAGTTGGTAGAGCGGGCGCCCATACATAGAGGTGTACTCCTTGACACAGCGGCCACGGGTTTGACTCTGACCTGCGGCCCTTTGCTGCATGTCATTTCCCCTCTCTCTTCCCTTTCGTATTACCAATTAAATCATAATGAAACTTAAACTTTCCAAACTGTTGAAGCAAAAACTAAATATTAAAGTAGGAATAAATGTTTGATAATAATAATAATAATAATATTTATTTAAAAAGCAAAGGACTCAGAGACACGTCATTAAAACAGAACATTAAGCATATTAAAAACAATAAAACATTAAAAGCAGTAACTAAGAATCTGCAGTAAACTTTGAGAAACTTTGCACAGAAACATCTCATAAATGAGACTTTATTTCAGTTTCACTTCAACGTGTTTATGTATAAAATGCAGATTCGTCTGCAGATGTTTTTTTAACTCTTCTTCTCAGAGATACACTAAAAAGAGTTGTGTTGAATTCTAACGGATCATTACAGACAAACTTCAGTTTATTAGTTTTTAAAGTTTTGAGTGGTGATGGCCCAGTGGATATGACACATGCCACCTTTGGTGTGGGAGATCTGGGTTCGATTCCCACTGCGATACATCAACCAATGTGTCCCTGAGCAAGACACTTAACCCCTAGTTGCTCCAGAGACGTGTTACCTCTGACATATAGAGCAATTGTAAGTCACTTTGGATAAAAGGGTCAGCTAAATGACATGTAATGTAATGTAATATTAATCCTCCTGTTGTTCTGGGGTCAAATTTGTCCCATTTTGAAAAACGTTTCTTTAACAGAAATGTGGGTTCCATACAACCATTACTCTTCACAAGTTCACTTCTTTCATTGAATGTGGGTGTTTTATTCAAATTTATAGCATTTAAAAAAAATAAAAATAAAAGAACGTTAAAAAAAAAAGTGGCAAAAATGTCAGAAAAACAAAAGAATTGACAAAACATTGGAAAAACTGACAAAAAAATTGAAAAAAGCTTCAAAATTGCAGAAAAACAAGACAATTTTTTTTTGAAAAAAGTGCCAAAAACATTGGGGAAAGCGAATATAGTGTTGAAAAAAGAGTTTTAATTTAAAATTTCGACCCAGAAAAACAAAAAGTTGCAGCGTGGACGGGGAGACATCTCGAGGGTTAAACTAAAGGTTATTTAGGGGTTGGGATGTTCAGACCAAGGGCGATGGAAACAATCATTTAAAGGGTTAACATTGAGAATATTTGGTCTAGATCAGGACTGAAGTTGGTTAACTCTCGTCTTGTCTTCTGGTCGACCTGCACTTGTTGTCCTTCACTACTTGCGTATTTCAACACTTTTTAATATTTTTGGCACATTTTCTGATATTTTTCACACTTTTTTCAATGATTTTGACCTTACCTTTTAGATGCTATTTTTCACTAACACCAACTTATTACCACTTGTTTTACACGTATTTTTGGAATTCGTGGTCAATAAATCTAATTTATACGATATTATACCTGATGTTGAAATGATGAATGATTTTGAATAATATTAGAGGAATGTATGTTGGTGGAGAATCACAGACGTGTGGATGTCAAAGTTTAGTCAGGTTTTGAAACCATTTAAATTTTTTTCAAATGCTATAAAATTGAATACCCACAATTCAATGAAAGTAGCAATCGATTACTTGCAATTGTACTTAATTTTTTTAATTTGGTTAAAAAGAAACCCATATTTCTGATAGAGACGTTTTGAGAACGAGTCAAATTTGAACCGTGGCCAACATGAGGGTTAAAAGAATGAACTCAGTGAAAGTGGAAAATATGACTAATAATCTGTCTCTAAAAGTATAAAACATGAGTTCAGTTAGTGTCCAGGTGGAGTTTAGTTAGTGTACACGTGTAAACCATCCCGCCCATTTCTAGCGGAGCAAGATGTCGCAAACATCGGGGCATCGGGGGCATTTATTTCTTCCATTTGGGCTCATTGAATCTACAAGAGTCTCAGGCTCCATCTTCACCGTTACGTTTGGGTTTTTAAGTGTTTGAGTTATGAGCCAGAAGTGATCTCGGTGCACCAAGTGTTTTTATCTCCAGTAGAAGAACTAATCTGTAGAGTAGAGCAGGGGGAATGAGAGGGGGAGACACCAGAGCAGGGGGAATGAGAGGGGGAAAATAACACTACAAACTGAGAATAACTGTATTATCATAAAGTGTGTGTGTGTCTGTAAATGAGAACAGTTTTCATTCAGATATCTGAAGGTCAGAGGTCAACGGACCATGCCAGTTTTCCCCTTTGCCAAAATGTAGCCTAACTTTGAAGTGTTATTTAGCCCTCCTCCCAACAAGCTAGCATAGCATGGATCCCTGATACCAACACATTGCTCTAGCTTTAAAACAGAACCTGCGACAGCCTCTAAAAGACAGAAGAAGGCCCAAATATTCAGGGCTAGAGCCCCAGCTCTGGTGTGCATTGCTGCCTGGTTGTGAGTTCTCTTAACTAGGGATCAATGTCCATGTTGACTTGTTGGTTTGAATTGGCAAAAGACAAAAGAAGGATTGAAGACAGGTCAGATAACTCTCTGTATATAACTTTCTATACTCCTTATCTGTCACTCTAGACATGTAATCTGGAAAACCTGTATTTATCTACTTAACTATACACTGTTGTACATAATTAATCTCTATCGTCTACACCAGTGGTTCTCAAACTTTTTTAAATAATGTACCCCATTTGAATTGTGTTTTAAAGCCAAGTACCCCCTGACCTGTGATAGATTTACTAAACAACAGCCATGTCACTGAAAAACATGTAAATGCTGATGAACAAAGGCAACAAAAACTTGGAAAAAAAACTGTAAAAACTTGGAAAAAGTCGGTAGAAAAAAGGAAGTAAGGCAAGAATAGGTGGAAAATAGTATCAAAAACTTAGAAAAAAGAGACAGACTTGTAAGAATAACACAGTAGAAAGAAGGAAGACAAACTTGAAAAAGGCGGAATCGTTTTTTTATAAAGCAACAAAATTTTTTGACAAACTTGGAGAAAAAAATAAGACAGTAGAGGAAGGAAGTAAGGAAGGAAGGAAGGAAGGAAGGAAGGAAGGAAGGAAGGAAGGAAGGAAGGAAGGCAAGAACAGATCGAAAATGGTGACAAAAAGCTTTTTCTTTTTTAAATGGCGACAAAAACGAAGAAAAAAATGCTCCCGTACCCCCTGCAGTCATCCAAAGTACCCCTTGGGGTACACATACCCCCATTTGAGAAACACTGGTCTACAAAACACAGAATACTGTTCTCAGCCTGCACTTTGGTATATAATGCTTCTGGCTGGATGTCAACCGC
>NC_053123.1:38939751-39062251 GCF_010015445.1 Perca fluviatilis | reverse complement strand
ACAGGCCACCAGCACCGCAGAACCTCTCTACAGGCACACACACCACACACAACTACACACACAACTACACTACAGGCCACCACAACAGAGAACTGCTGGTCACAGGTACACACACACAACTACACCACACACACAACTACACTACAGGCCCAGCACCGCAGAACTCCTCGTCACAGGTACACACACAACTACACACACAACTACACACACAACTACACTACAGGCCACCAGCACCGCAGAACTCCTCGTCACAGGTACACACACAACTACACACACAACTACACACACAACTACACTACAGGCCACCAGCACCGCGAACTGCTGGTCACAGGTACAAACACACGACTACACACACAACTACACACACAACTACACTACAGGCCACCAGCACCGCAGAACTGCTGGTCACAGGTACACACACACACACTACACACACACCACTACACCACAGACAAACTGCTGGTCACAGGTACACACACAACTACACACACAACTACACACACAACTACACTACAGGCCACCAGCACCGCAGAACTCCCTCACAGGTAACACACACAACTACACACAACAACTACACACACAACTACACTACAGCACCAGCACCGAGAGAACTCCTCATCACAGGTACACACACACAACTACACACACAACACATACACAACTACAGCACGAACAGAACTGTTGGTCACAGGTACACACACAACTACACACACAACTACACACACAACTACACTACAGGCCACCAGCACCGCAGAACTGCTGGTCACAGGTACAAACACACAACTACACACACAACTACACTACAGGCCACCAGCACCGCAGAACTCCTCGTCACAGGTACACACACACACACACACACAACTACACACACAACTACACTATAGCCACCAGCACCGAGAACTCCCTTGTCACAGGTACACACACAATAACACACACACACAACAACAAGTACACCAGCACTGCAAGAACTGCTGGTCACAGGTACAAACACACGACTACACACACAACTACACAAAACACACCAACTACAGGCCACCAGTACGCAGAACTGCTGGTCACAGGTACACACACACTACACACACAACAACTCACACACACAACTACACTACAGGCCACCAGCACCGCAGAATGCTGGTCACAGGTACACACACACGACTACACACAAACCAACTACACACACAACGACACTACAGCCACCAGTAACGGAGAACTCCTCGCTACAGGTACACACAACTAAACACACACAACTACACACACCACACCTACAGGCCACCAGCACCGCAAAAACTCCGTGCACAGGTACACACACACGACTACACACACACAACTACACACACAACTACACTACAGGCCACCAGCACTGCAAACCCCCCACAGGTACACACACACCACTACACACACAACACAACACAACTACACTAGAGGCCACCAGCACCGCAGAACTGCTGGTCACAGGTACACACACACGACCACACACACACAACTACACACACAACTACACTACAGGCCACCAGCACCGCAGAACTGCTGGTCACAGGTACACACACACGACTACACACACAACTACACACACAACTACACTACAGGCCACCAGCACCGCAGAACTCCTCGTCACAGGTACACACACACGACTACACACACAACTACACACACAACTACACTACAGGCCACCAGCACCGCAGAACTGCTGGTCACAGGTACAAACACACGACTACACACACAACTACACACACAACTACACTACAGGCCACCAGCACCGCGAACTGCTGGTCACAGGTACACACACACGACTACACACACAACTACACACACAACTACACTACAGGCCACCAGCACCGCGAACTGCTGGTCACAGGTACAAACACACGACTACACACACAACTACACACACAACTACACACACAACTACACACACAACTACACTACAGGCCACCAGCACCGTAGAACTGCTGGTCACAGGTACACACACACGACTACACACACAACTACACACACAACTACACTACAGGCCACCAGCACCGCAGAACTGCTGGTAACAGGTACACACAACACCTACTACACACACAACTACACACACAACTACACTACAGGCCACCAGCACTGCAGAACTCCTCGCACAGGTACACAACACAACTACACACACAACTACACACACAACTACACTACAGGCCACCAGCACCGCAGAACTCCTCGTCACAGGTACACACACAACTACACACACAACTACACACACAACTACACTACAGGCCACCAGCACCGCAGAACTCCTCGTCACAGGTACACACACACGACTACACACACAACTACACACACAACTACACTACAGGCCACCAGCACCGCAGAACTCCTCGTCACAGGTACACACACAACTACACACACAACTACACACACAACTACACACACAACCACACTACAGGTCAGACACACACAACCACACCACAGGTCCGAACCCCATCAAAAAGCCCAATATTCGGCCGAATCCGAAGCCGAACCCTGGAAACGGTGCGTCCCTACTATGCAGTAAACTGATTTTCATAAAAGGCCTGAGCGCCCTTTTAAACGCCACCACCGACGTTTTTTTTCTGCAGCTCAAAGCGTCTTTTAGAACTTTTAAAAAGTTCAACTTTTCTAACTAAACCGCCCTATGTCGAGCGCTTTTTAGGCATCCGACCAATGACAGGCAGAGTAGCGCAACAAGAAGAACTGGGGAAGGAGCCGATAGAAAGACTAGTGCTAGTGTCAGAGCACAGCGAGTTCTACAATATGAGCGGGTGCTCTGTGTTTAGGAAGCTTTGTTTTATCTAACGTTAGCACTGCTCCATCTCTCCTTTAGCTCTCTAGCTCACTTGGCCGGTTTTGTTTTATCTAACGTTAGCACTGCTCCATCTCTCCTTTAGCTCTCTAGCTCACTTGGCCGGTTTTGTTTTATCTAACGTTAGCACTGCTCCATCTCTCCTTTAGCTCTCTAGCTCACTTGGCCGGTTTTGTTTTATCTAACGTTAGCACTGCTCCATCTCTCCTTTAGCTCTCTAGCTCACTTGGCCGGTTTTGTTTTATCTAACGTTAGCACTGCTCCATCTCTCCTTTAGCTCTCTAGCTCACTTGGCCGGTTTTGTTTTATCTAACGTTAGCACTGCTCCACATAGCACTCTTGGATACTGTAGCAGTAGCTGTTGGTATAGCAACAAAAGACACTCTCGGCTGCTTTTTGGAAAAAAATAGACAACACATGTGATCATGGCCCAATAAAGACATAATGTACTGCCAAATTTTAACCTCTTGGAATTTTGCTACATTTGTCTAGAGGGGGAACATTAAAGGTGCAGTAGGTAAGCCTTATGAAACTACCTTTCTGTCATATCTGCTGAAACTGACCCTATGTTCCAGTAGAACTACATGAAGCAGGTCATTAAAATACCACAGCCTGGAGTGAGATTTACAAAAATCCACAGCTCCCTGTTCAGATGTACCAATCAGGGCCAGGAGGAGTGTCTAACTGTTCAGATGCACCAATCAGGGCCAGGAGGAGTGTCTAACTGTTCAGATGTACCAATCAGGGCCAGGAGAAGTGTCTAACTGTCCAGATGTACCAATCAGGGCCAGGTGGGGTGTCTAACTGTTCAGATGTACCAATCAGGGCCAGGAGGAGTGTCTAACTGTTCAGATGTACCAATCAGGGCCAGGAGGAGTGTCTAACTGTTCAGATGTACCAATCAGGGCCAGGAGGAGTGTCTAACTGTTCAGATGCACCAATCAGGGCCAGGTGGGGGTGTCTAACTGTCCAGATGCACCAATCAGGGGGGCGTGGGGGTGTCTAACTGTCCAGATGCACCAATCAGGGCCAGGAGAAGTGTCTAACTGTCCAGATGTACCAATCAGGGCCAGGTGGGGTGTCTAACTGTTCAGATGTACCAATCAGGGCCAGGAGGAGTGTCTAACTGTTCAGATGTACCAATCAGGGCCAGGAGGAGTGTCTAACTGTTCAGATGCACCAATCAGGGCCAGGTGGGGTGTCTAACTGTTCAGATGCACCAATCAGGGCCAGGAGGAGTGTCTAACTGTTCAGATGCACCAATCAGGGCCAGGTGGGGTGTCTAACTGTTCAGATGCACCAATCAGGGCCGTTTTTTTTTCTTTTCTTACATTTATTCTCCCTTGTGGGGGGAGGGGCTTAGGAGACCATTTCTGGCTTTAGCAGAAAGGGGGGGAGGGACTGAGAAGTTGTTGATGTTAAAATATTTTGGCTAAGTCCTGGACCTTCACAATCCTTCCTACAGCACCTTTAAAGTAATTAATCGTGAAAGTAATCAGAAGATTAGTCGATTATGAAAATACTTAAATTAGTTGCGGCCGTTTGTTGTTGGTTGTCTGACTGAATATATTTGTTCTCAAGAGACACAAAACAAAGACACACAAAATGGACAAAATGGAAAACAAACAAATGTAAAGCATGTTAATCCATGGTGCGTTCACGTGCACCTCAGAGACGTAAAATTACGTGAAGGATTTTACGCCCTTGTAGCTTTTTTTTTTAACATTTAGATTTTTTGTTTTTCAATGTTTTTGATATTTTTTCAACGTTTTTGAAGTTTTTTATGTTTTGTATGTTTTATTCAGAGTTTTATTGCCTTTTTTCACTTTTTTTCTGCGTTTTTGTCATTTTTTTCTGCGTTTTTGTCACTTTTTTGCATTTCTGATGTTTTATCAGACATTTTTCCTAGCTGTTTTTGGCACTTTATCTGACGTTTATGTCATTATTTCCAACTTGAACCCCCCCCCCCAAAGACACTGAAACTGAATATATCCGTATGTTGTGTCCGTGCAGCGGAGACGGCGCCCCCGAGCTTCTCCCAGCGGCTGCAGAGCGCCGCCGTGCGCCAGGGCAGCCAGGTGAAGCTGGACGTCAGGGTGTCGGGGATCCCGGCGCCAACCGTGAAGTTCTTCCGAGAGGGAGCCGAGATCCAGAGCTCCGCAGACTTCAGGATCCTGCAGGACGGAGAGCTGCACAGCCTGCTGATCGCCGAGGCTTTCCCAGAGGATTCTGGGAATTATTCTGTCACCGCCAGCAACAGCAGCGGACGCGCCACCTCCACCTGCGAACTGCTCGTTCAAGGTGAGGACTTAAAATTTAGATTAGATACACTTAATTGAAGTTTTTGTTGCTTTTTCAAAGTTTTCGTCACTTTCAAATGAGGCCACGCCCATTTAGAGGACAGGAAGCGTGGACGTTTCATACCATTGGTGCAGCATCTGATGCTATCGTTAGCAATAGAGAAACTTGACGTGTGTTTGTGTTTGTGTTCAGGTGAAGAAGCCGTTCCGGCAAAGAAAACCAAAACGGTGATTTCTACTTCTCAGATTTCACAGAGCCGTCAGACCAGAGTGGAAAAGGTACGAAAAGATTCCATATACATCTGATTTAGGATATTTAATCTTGATTGTGTCTTGCCTCATTACCTCCTCTCTCCTTGTGTTCGTCCTCAGAGGATGGAGGCCAGTTTCCAGGCCACCACCATGATGGAGATGCAGGTGGAGGGCGGCGCCGAGATGACTCAGCTGCTCGCTCACAAGACTCCGCCCAGAGTTCCTCCCAAACCCATGTCCAAGTCCCCTCAGCCATCGCTGGCCGCCAGGGTGGCCGGAGGACGGCAACAGTCGCCGTCACCGGTCAGACACGTGAAGGCACCCACGCCCACGCCTGGCAGGTGGGTGGAGCTTTCATCGACAACTGTGTCCATGTTCAGACACTTTTTGCCTAACATTCAATCAGAATATGTGTTTAAAGGAGCCTGTCCTCCAATGAAAAACGCCCACATAAGTCGTTTGTTTAAGCATCATTCTGACCTATATTTAGGTTCATAGTGGTGATGCCCTCTAGTGGCCGTAGTAGTTATGATGGGAGCAAAGCAGGAAGTAAGGTGAGGCAGTATAATGTGCGCCAAATGTCCTGGTCGCGAATTTACGCCAAGACTCGCCCTTCAATCACTACTTTTGGCCAGGTGTCCATACTTACGCAAGGTAACGCAACCCGATTTGTACAGGTCCTAACCCCTGACCAATCGGCTATCCTAACCTTAACCACTCAAGGTCAATGCCTAACCCCAACCAATCTAGCTACTATTGAAGGCGGGTCTTGGCATGGCCATAGTAGGAAAAATAAATTTGGCGTCCTGATAAGAAGGCAGGTTTGGGGCGTGGATGGGTCAAACATACACAGGACATTCACCCAGGAGACCAGAGTTCATGTTCCGGTTGAAGAGAAAAGGAATTTTGGCACTTACCTACACCAAACCTTCCACTTCCATTCCTTTCTATATATTCAATCATAACAACATCTAGTCTAGAAAATGTTGTTTTTTATGGCTGTTGACTCGTAATCTGCCCCATCAGGCCGGTGAAGTCCGACGCCGATGTCCCGCCGCCTTGGAAGCGGGGAGACTTCGGGGCAGAGGCCAGCTACACCAGCATGGCCAGCATGGCCAGTATGTCCAGTATGACCAGTATGACCAGTATGACCAGTATGAGCAGCAGCTCTGTCACCCAGCTGGGCCAGGAGCAGCGCTGGGAGCAGCAGGTCACTGGTGTCAAAGAGGTGAGCGAGGGTTGGGGGGTTCATATACTGCCACCTGGTGGTCAACGAGTCCCGGGAGCAATCTGAGAAACCTGAAGGATGGACAGAACTCCAGCTTTTCTAAGATACACCCATAAAAAACCCAGATCATTCTCAAAATGTTTAAAAATGTTCAGTTAGGTGCCGTCTTTAACTACTTCTTACAGCAGATTATTAGAGTTACGGAGTATTTTTTATAATATACACTCAAAGATACCAGATTCTTCTCAAAAATGTAATTTAAAATATGTTTGGAGTTAGGAGTCTTTAACTCTTTCTAAGAGTCATAGCTCCGTAATTATGGAGTTATGACTCTCTTTAATTATTATTAAAGTAACTGCCTTATTAAAAGTATTAAACAACAGTTTCTCAGAGTGATTGACGGTGTTCCAGCAGATTATTAAAAATTATGTTTTCTTTAAGATACATGCAAAGGAACCAGATTCTTGTGTGGTGCCCCCCAAATTTTAATACCTGTTCAGAGTTAGGTGTGTCTTTAACTAAGCGCAATTTGCGTAAAAGATGGCACTCCTTTTCAGAGTCATAACACCTGTAGCAGATGTCGTTATTATTATATATAGAGACACAGAGACTACATGGAATAAAACACAGGGCTCAAGTTGTAGCACATATGAATGAATGATTGATATGAATTTAATTGGTTGTAACCAAAGGGTAGAGTCAGAAGCTTCAGCGTATATCAGGCCCCCCCTTCTCTTCTCACATTTTTAAGAGTAAGTAAGTAAGAGAGATAAAATAAATGACAGAAAAAACTAAAGAACATATTCACTTACTCAGATAACTTTCTACATACATGCATACAGTGTTTGCATATGCATGCATATACTTGCCTACATATATACATACATACATACATACACACACACACAGACACACACATATATATATACATACATACATACATATATACATATATATATATATATATATATATTATATATATATATATATATATACATACATACATACATACATACATACACGCCTACATATACCCATAAGGGTCAGTACTTATGTACAGTACATTAGACACATAGGTTTTGACATTCCCCAAATCATATATAAAAAAGCATATTTGATTAATATATTTTAGTTTTACACTGTCAATATATTTCTTTGACATTATTAATAATGTCCATCAACATGGTTCTTATATTCCTGGAACACTGACAATCTCTACATCCATTTATTCATATTTACTTTGTCTTTAATTAAACCTGTGGACATACGGACGCAAATATGCATATGACTTTCCATAAGCACTCCTGGAACATTATAAGACATTATAAGTATAACTGATGTTTCAGAGTAGCCGCTCTTATTCTGAAAAATACATTTGGCATGTATTGTTTTTGGAAAGTAACAAAAGAAAAGTATTCCTTTAAACCGTCCTCCGTTCTGTTGAACAAATTGCTCCTGAGTGTGAACCTTTGTTTTTCTTAAATATGGGACTTATTTTTTCTTCTATTTTGTTCATAATTTGATCATAATCACTCTCTTGGTTGTTCGTCTACCGTCTCGCTGTTTAAATGTGACTAACCAAGTGATGAAGACCGTAACTTTGCTGTTGATCAGACACAAAAATGTCCATCATTTCATTTACATCACTGTCGTCTGGATTTAAGGACCATTTCTCTGCTTTTCAACCCAGATTTTGTTTTCCATAATCGTATATTCAGTTTGCAGTTGTCATAAACATGAATATTCTTTATATACAAATTAACATAACATTTTTAACCCCAGTCCCAGCCCAGCTGTTTAAATTTATTTAAATCAAAAGGTGAAAAAAAGGCCTTTAAGTCTGCCCAGGCTGGACACTGCATACTTTTCCTGGCCGAAATTTCATTTGCACAACTTGTGTTTCACGTTTTTATCAAATGATGTGTTTAAAAAGAACAAGGGGGGGTTAACAAAGTTTGGGTTAAAGACGGAGAATCTCACCTTCAAGATTCAGAAGACTCCTTTGATCCTACAGTCCAGTCTTTTGTCTTCCATCCCTGTCATTTCAATACGAGTTAACCGCTTTTTCAGTTTGTGCCACTTTTTCTCCACTTGTTCAAGTCTCTAAAATACTTCTGAACAACAACGTTAATCCTTTTGATTTGGTGATTAGCCTCAAACTCTTGAAATAGAGTCAGAATCATCTGGAGCGCCAGATGAGACCAGTTTTACTCAGAACGACGAGGGATGGGATGACGCTACGAGCCACAAAGAAATGACATCCGACCATAACTCATACGTTGACTACTTCGACACAAGTTGCGAAACTTTTGACGGTCGAGACAGGATGACCTTGTTCAAAGAAGAGCAAGAGTCCCGAAACACTTTTCAAAGTTGTGTGGAGACGCCAACGGACAACGTAAGCAATGAAGACACAATAGACAAGATGGGTTTTAGTCCGTCATACATCTGTAAAGATCTCTTTAACCACAAAGACTCAAACGGAGAGCTGCTCCACCTTGACTCAACCGCCTTGCCCGGATTGTCCGATAAAGAGCGGTGTTGCTGGGATAATCAAGATGTCCGCCCGGCCTTCCAGCAGCCAGAGGAGCAGGTAGCTCTTCATCTGTCACGAGTGGACACGTCATTTTTTGGGCACTTTCATGCCTCTTTTTTGAGTTTGGTTTGCCACCTCACATTTCTGCACCTTCAGCACTCTTTTTGGACTTTCAGCTGATTTCAGAGTTGTTCTTCTTGCATGTCAAACAGATAAGCATGTGTCTTAAACAGATAAGATGTAATGTTCATGTGAGTATCCTGCGCATGACGTTTCCAAGCAGTCTATTATCTTAACTTGTGTTTTTTGGACTCCAGATTATGGATATTGATCATAAATGTGGATCAGATTTTCCTTTCTGCCAGTGTCCAAAAAACAGAATTAAGTGCTGATCCAGGTTTCAATAATCAGGAAATTATGATTATGCATGCAAACATGTAAACTGGATTCTCTAAAGTGTTGATATGTGACATTTTGTGTGAAGATTTGGTGTTTTTTACAGAAGCAGGAAGGTGTCGAGGGGTAAAATGTTTAATCAAATTAGTAATTCATGCCCTAAAGATTAAATTACACAAATTATTCTGTTCCCTTATTTTAGTAATCAATGTCAGTGGATGACTTTCAGTTGTGTCTTGGCCACATCCACTCATGGGGAAACAGTTAGCCTAAGTTCCAAACTGCACTCCTTTAAATCCAAATAGTTTTTGACAAAATCAATTTACTTTATTTATTTATGTTTATTTGTATATGGAGTATATACCATAGACCTATACCTGTCAGGATTATTTTAAAGTTTAGTAGGTATTGAATTCCACATGTTGATCCCCCCCGACAGAAAAAAAAACTGTCTTAATGAGGATTTAAGTAAGGGCATCTTACAATTCCTGTTGAAATAAGGATAATTGCAGATTTCCCCTCGTCCACCTGCCTGTCTCTGTTGTGTCCTGAGATCAATGTGCTTGCTGGTTGTGTCTCCAGGCTGAGGGAGGGAAAAGAGCTGGGGCAGTGGCCACAGTGGTGGCCGCCGTTGACCTTGCTCGTGTCCGTCAGCCTGTGCATGTCGAGGACAGTCGAGCTGAAGAAGAGGCTGGGGCTGTAGAGTTAAGGCAGCAGGCCGCCGCGGCCGCCACGGCTGCCGGTCAACAGTATCAAGCCGGCTGGACAACAACAAGAGCGCCCGCTGGTCAAATGCTCACTACTGCTCAGGAGTTCACTTCTGAACCAACCCTGCCGCTGCCTCAGGTTAGCGAGGCCTAAGATTCATCAACGTTACCAAGAGATTTGACCGGATTATCTCAATAATAATCTTTTGTTCTGCTCTGGCTAACAATTTTCAGGCTTCACGTATACCTTGAGATTTAACAAAATGTCAAAAAACAACAATCACAAGCAGTTCTTTTATTGATTTTGCTGATCAATTTAATTATTTATTGTTGCTTTACCTGTCCCTTCTTGAAAAAGAGTATGCAGGTTTTTATAATGTTCATTTGATTTTACCGTATTGACCCAAATATAAGACGACCCCAATAATAGGTTGACCCCCCTTTTAGGATATACTTTATTGTCCCCTTAGGGAAATCTGTTTTGGACTCAAAAGCTGCATCAATAAATGCCTTCACAGTTACTAAAAACAACAACAGCATATGAACAGACAATACATGCATCAATTGTACTGTGACAATAATAAATTGCACAAAGTATTGCACACATCCCGTGGTAAAAACATATTAACACATATTTCCATCACCCCCCAGTAAAACACCATGAAACGTTTGCACTATATCTACAGCCTCAACCAGCATTGTTAAGAAGTTTGACAGAGGTAGGAACAAATTAGTTTTTAAAATGAGACTCAAGACTCTATATTTGTATTTGAAAATAGTCCCTCATTTGGTTTTTCTCAATCTCTTGCGTCACTCTCGCAGAAGCGGACATTTTGGGGACCACGGTATGTTTTTCTTAGACTGTTGGTGTTTTTAGGATAGTCTTTTTGAGCTGGCCATCCCTCAAAAATACTGTGGACTCCCTGGTATATATTATATTATATATCTGTTATTATAAATAATAACAGAATGTAAAGACAATAATGACTCCCTAGTGTCTTCGATGATTACAGACTTACATAAAATAATTGTAAAATAAAATGATCATGCCTTGAGTACAATTTCTTAAAAATAAGCAAAATTATTTGCCAGCGCTTTAAGATAATAACTATAAATGTAGTAGGACAAATCTCTGGATAACCATGTCATCATTTTCAGTACTCAAGGGAATAAAGTATTTTTGTCCAGCTCTTAAGATCTTTCTGAGGTTGTAACGCTCCTGTGTTGGTTACTCCAGATTCAGAGAGCGACAGAAATCTCCTCCCATGTGGACACTGGTCTCGCCCCGTCTCCAGTTCCACATTTCACAGTTTCTAAAGTTTCTGTCCCAAAACACGAGTCTAGCTCTGAGGTAAGAGACGCAACATTGGGCAAGCAGTAAAAAATAACCTGCATAGAAAGAAAACACCAGAGAAAACATGATGCTTAAATAATAGAAACTAAACTCAATAATCCAACCTATAATCGACCCTTCGCTAAACCTGCCCCCCTTTAGTTACTGTTGCTAATGCAATACATATTTAAAGGACCATGCCGACTTATTGGGACTTTAGCTTATTCACCGTATCCCCCAGAGTTAGATAAGTCCATACATACCCTTCTCATCTCCGTGTGTGTTGTAACTCTGTCTGACCCACCACCGCTAGCCTAGCTTAGCACAGATCCTGGAGGTAACCGGCTCCATCTAGCCTACTGCTTCCAATAAGTGACAAAATAACGCCAACATGTTCCTATTTATATCTTGTGATTTGTATATTCACAGCGTGTACAAATAACAAGGTCACATGACACACAGACATCTTCTAACCATATATAAACTGGGAACTATATTCTCAGAAGGCCAAGCACTGCTGCTTCTGCTACTTGGGCAGAGTGATATTACTCCAACTGTTAGCGAACTCCAGGCAAACTCTCTGCTCCTCACCATGGGGCTTCTCAGGTGCTGCGAGCAAATCACTCCGCCCAAGTAGCAGAGAGTAGCAGTGCTTCGCCTTCTGGATTTGTGCTAAGCTAGGCTAGCGGTGGGTGCGTCAGACAGAGTTATAACAAGCACGGAGATGAAAAGGGTATGTATGGATTTATCTAACTCTGGGGGATACGGTGAATAAGACAAAGTCTCAATAAGTCTTTTTAAGCGACAAGTGTGTGACTGGAATAGAAAACTTACCAGATAGAAACCAATACAAACCCACAACAACTTGATCCCCAGCGTTACCCTGACACACCTGCTGTGACTCCTGTTGCTCCTCTACGATTGGACCGTCACTGTTTGGGGAGGGGTTTAGCGAAGGATAATTTGGTTATTACTGCTTGCCTGAAATGCAAACTTGTTGTGAACCGTAGTGATCAAATAATATCTATAAAATAACCAAATGATCCCTATTTAACCTTGTTTTTCTTCACCCCTTAATCAATAAAACACAATCCAGAACCCACTTTTTAATCCGGTTTTATTTAAAATTCCTGTTGTAGCTGTAATAAAACTAACGTTCCGTAGATCCCTCCCTGTGCTGTGGTTTAACACAATCTTTTAAACCAAACAAAATTTTTTTGTTATTCATGCTGGTGTACCTGTTAATCCTCTTTGGGTCGGTCAGGTTTCCATCGCCGGCTCGGCTATTGCCACTCTGCAGAAAGAGTTATCTTCCTCCTCTGCCACCGCAAGAAAGATCATCAAGCCTGTCAAGTCTCCCAGTCCGTCTCGTACAATGGCGGAGACCAGAGAGACACTGGAGCCTGTCCCTCCACCATTCAAAGACTTCACTGAGAAATATCAGAGTCATTATGGCACCGAGTTACAGACGGGGGTGGTGTTCTCGGGGGGCATGGAGAGAAAATATGAGGACTGGGGAGCCCAGGTTTGTAATCTAGTGTCCTGGGCTGGATCTGAACAGGGCAAGAAAACCTGATGAGTAAAACAAGTCAGAGAAGTTGTAACGAGTCCAAAACTGCAATAAAGAGTCAATGTGTCTGATCGTCCAAGACTTCCAAGATATCTCAGCAGTTATTAGCCAGATTATGAAGACAGTTCATGTGTATATACACGATCCCCATATGATAATTTCTCTGACTTTTATTAAGGAATCAACTGGCCAAATTTTGCACATCTAAAATTCAGAATTTTCCTTACTCCCCAGAGTTTGAATCCTTTTGATTGTAATAAAGAACGTTGCAACCGTTAAGTCAGGTTTTTAGAAGTTAGGTTGTCTTGATTTGTGTGAGAATCCAGGATTTACTTTCCCATTGCTGCTATGTCCATTATTTTTACAGTCTATGAGGTCAGATAAGTTCTACTAAGTCCAAACGAGCAATAATGATCAATGTTTCTGATTGTCCAAGACTTCCCAAGATATCTCAACATCTACTTGCCAGAATATGAAGACATATACACATATACACGATCCCCAGATGATGATTCCTAATATTTTGAATGAACTCTCTGACTTTAATTTTAGGAATCAACTAGCCAAATTATCCAAGTTTAACGCAAGAAATATCACATCTAAAAGGCAGAATTTTCCTACTCCCCAGAGCTTGAACCCCTTTCATTTAACTGACCCTTTCGATTACAGCACCACACCAAACTCTATCCCCACTAGTCACTCGGCTAAAGACTAGGCAGATTAAAATATATGTTTTTGTTGGATATGAAGAACATTGCAAACATTTGGGGCTACTCTTTGGACTTCAGTCAGGTTTTTAGAAGTCTGGTTTTTAGAAGTCAGGTTTTCTTGATTTGTGTGAGAATCCAGGATGTACTTTCTCTCTAATTGAAACTTTAACATGCTCGTCGATGCAACTGACAACCTCATTCACACCTCTTGAGTCCATCCAGCCTTCCCTCCATCTTTCTGTGCCTTCTTTATGTTGTAAGTCTTGTCCAGTGTGTGTTTGCTTTGTTGTGTCCATGTCATGGATTTTAGAAGCTCAAAAGGTGCATGTTTTGGTAAATTGAAGTTTGCTAACCAATCAGTGATGACTCGACAGGTGTTGGAGGCAGCAGCCGTACCTTCTGCAGGCGGCGCCGTGATCCCAGCCACGCTGGTGTCGGTATGTGGCTTAACTCTCCTCAAAACCTCCAAATATAAAATGTCTAGGGCTGGATGATATGACCTTACATCAAAATCATGATTCATTTAAACATTATACCTCGATTGCGGCTAGTGAACAATTATTTGGTTTTAGTTTTTTTACCTTCATAGTTAAGGTATTTGTTTTTTAAATAAAAGATTGAATATCTTCGTGATTTTAAAATAATTGAAGGAAACACATGCAGAAAAGAAGTATTTATGGTTATGTATTGAATATTTCCAACATTTGAAATCAAAGCACACATTGCTTGAAACTTTAACTTCTTCTGATTTTTTTAGTTGTTTTAATGTAAAAAGCAAATTTCCTAAAAAAGTAGATAATAAATACAGTAACGTCTTTGCAAAAAAAACACATTTTAAATATTGCCATGTCAAAAGTAAAACACAGGGGTTTAAAGCAGGGAATTAGAGTTTGTGTGCCGGTTAGAGGTTCAAAATTTCGATTACTTTCCAATGAATCGTCCAGCCCTATCCATGCCCCTGTGGACGAAAACATTTACTAAGAAGTGTTGTCTTTTGTCTGCAGGGTTTGAAGAACACAAATGTGACGGAGGGCGAGTCGGTGACCCTGGAGTGCCAGATCAGCGGTCACCCCACCCCCGTCATCATGTGGTTCAGAGAGGACTACAAGATTGAGAGCTCCATAGATTTCCAGATCATCTACGAGAACGGATTCGCCCAGCTAGTGATCCGCGAGGCGTTTGCTGAAGACAGCGGACGGTTCACCTGCACCGCCACAAACGAGGCGGGAACCGTCAGCACTTCCTGCTACCTGCTCGTCCAGGGTCAGTACCAACTATATATATACGCTCACCTAAAGGATTATTAGGAACACCTGTCAGATTTTTCGTTAATGCAATTATTTAATCAACCAATCACATGGCAGCTGCTTCAATGCATTTAGGGGTGTGGTCCAGGTCTAGACAATCTCCTGAACTCCAAACTGAATGTCAGAATGGGAAAGAAAAGTGATCTAAGCAACTTTGAGCATGGCATGGTTGTGGGTACCTGGCGGGCTGGTTTGAGTATTTCACAATCTGCTCAGTTACTGGGATTTTCACACACAACCATTGCTAGGGTTTACAAAGAATGGTCTGAAAAAGGAAAAACATCCAGTATGTGGCGGTCCTGTGGGCGAAAATGCCTTGTTGATGCTAGAGGTCAGAGGAGAATGGGCCGATTGATTCCAGCTGATAGAAGATCAACATTGACTCAAATAACCACTCGTTACAACCGAGGTATGCAGCAAAGCATTTGTGAAGCCACAACACGCACAACCTTGAGGTGGATGGGCTACACCAGCAGAAGACCCCACCGGGTACCACTCATCTCCACTAAAAATAGGAAAATTAGGCTACAATTTGCACAAGATCGCCAAAATTGGACAGTTGAAGACTGGAAAAATGTTGCCTGGTCTGATGAGTCTTGAATTCTGTTGAGACATTCAGATGGTAGAGTCAGAATTTGGCGTAAACAGAATGAGAACATGGATCCGTCATGCCTTGTTACCACTGGGCAGGCTGGTGGTGGTGGTGTAATGGTGTGGGGGATGTTTTCTTGGCACATTTTAGGCCCCTTAGTACCAACTGGGCATCGTTTTAAATGCCACAGCCTACCTGAGCATTGTTTCTGACCATGTCCATCCCTTTATGACCACCATGTACCCATCCTCTGATGGCTACTTCCAGCAGGATAATGCACCAGGTCACAAAGCTCGAATCATTTCAAATTGGTTTCTTGAACATGACAGTGAGTTCACTGTACAAAAATGGCCCCCACAGTCACCAGATCTCAACACAATAGAACATCGTTGGGATGTGGTGGAACGGGAGCTTCATGCCCTGGATGTGCATCCCCCAAATCTCCATAAACTGCAAGATACTATCCTCTCAATATGGGCCAACATTTGTAAAGAATGCTTCCAGCACCATCGAAGAATGCCACGAAGAATTAAGGCAGTTCTGAAGTTGAAAGGGGGTCAAAAACCCGGTCTTAGTAGGGTGTTCCTAATAAACCTTTAGGTGAGTGTATGTACATATATATATATATATATATATATATATATATACACATATACACATATATATATATATATCTGTGTTTTCCCTAACTTTGTGGAAGCCTTAGCTGCGCGTATTTGTCTGGGCGTATTTGTCTTAGGCGTCTACCCTCAAGAAAATGTTACGATTTGGTATAAAAAAATGCAATTTCCCCAAACATGTTGTTTTCCTTTGTGGGATTTTGTGTCTCTTTGTAGTCTTTTGTCTCTTTTTGGTCACTTTTGTTTTCTTTGGGGATGTTTTGGGTCTTTGTGGTCATCTCTTTGTTGTCGGTTTGTGTCTCTTAGTCGTAGTTTTGCTTCACTTTTCACATAATTTTGGACCGTTATTGTCACCATATCAGCGTCTGAAATGTTGGAAAAGCTAGAGCAGATTAAACATTAATAACACTCAAAAAGCTTAAAGACAAAACTTAAAGCTAAAGAAGTCCAACTACAATCATTAGATCTGAGAAAAGTATTTTAGTTACGTCCTTAACGTGGTGCACCTAAACCTGTGTTAGGGCTGGGACGATATACTCTTGTCCAAATTCAATTCTTTCACGAAACATGGGTGCCGACCAATTACATTACTTATATAATTCCAATTTGGCACATGCAAACAAAATCAACAATTACCATCAACAGTCACACAACTTAGCACCTTAGCTAGTGTTAGCAACAAGTTGTTATTTACAGATTAGAAAAATAGAGCCTAAATCCCCGGGGAACTACGCTAGCACAATGTTAATGAATAACTGTGGTTTCCGATACTACGCCGTTGTTTACGGTAATGTTACTAATTAAAGCACAACAGCAGACTACAGGGCTGGGATGATATGCTTTAGTGCCCAATTTGATTAATTCAAGCTACATGGGCGCTGATTGGATTTGTGTTTTGTGATTTTCATTTATTGCGATTCTACAAGTATTGGGATCCAATAGTATTGAGAATTGGGATTTTCAAAAACAAAAGTTGTATAAAACACTTTAAAAAAAAAACACATTTCTAAACACTACTCTCCACAAAAGAATGCAATGTTAGATGCGATGCCGGGTTTTAGCACATGATTAAAGTAACGTTACTTAAGCTGCACTATAGTATCTGCTGACATTTCAGCAATACAATAAATCCTGATGTTGATAGCTTTGGTCCATAATGTGCACATTCTTCTATCAAAATATCAAAGCAAAAAGATTTTTTGTTTGCCTTAATTAGATTATTTTGATAAAGATTTGATAATGAAGTGTTTATATTTCTTATGTTCTTAGACAGAATTTAGTTTACAGGAAACAGTTAACTCTTTTTGCCAAATAAAAAATTTAAAGTATGTAAAAATTGGCAATGCCCCAAAAACAGTGATCCCCAAACCATAATATAAACCAAACTGCAAATTTTGTGAACCATTCCACCCCTATTAGGTACTTTTGCTACATCTGAAAACTTTTCCTGTCCAACATGGTGTATCCTGCTTGAGACTAACCCTGTCTTTCTCCTCCAGTGTCCGAGGACATCGAGAGCAGAGAGGAGATCGCTGTCGTCACCGAACATGTTGAAACTGCTGAGAAACTGTGAGTCCATGAAGCTCTGTTAAAGTTTGCAAGATAAATAGATATGGTGATGAACTAAGTCTAGAACAGTGATTCCCAACCAGGGGTAGGCTACTTGTACTTCTGCAGTTGCCAAATATTGTTGAGTAGCTCAACCAATTTGATTTGATTGGAAGAATATATCAGCTGGAACACCTGAACACTACGAGATGCAGTTATGAAGTTATGTAAGAGTGCATGAAAACTAGTTAGCAAGTTTATACAGGTAGCTAAAAGTAATGACTGCTGAAATAGTTAGGAAAAAATAATGATTCAACTGTATAAATACATAGCTAAAGTAATGACTGAACTGCTGAAATAGTTAGCTAAAAGTAATGATTAAACGGTAAAAACTAGTTAGCTAAAAGTAATGGATAAATGGTGGAAATAGTTAGCTAAATGTATTGCATTAGCAAATGAAATGGTTAGCTTAAAGTACTGACTAAACAATATAAATAAATAGCTAAAAGTATATGTATAAATGGTTAAAACTACAGTAGTACCATTGCTGACCAAACAAACTTAAATATTGACAGTTCAACAATTATAAAACACATAACAGTTGGAACAAACATTGGGAGTTAATGAAGGGGTAGGCCCTACGTGAGTTCATCTGACAGCGCTGTGGAGGTACCTCAGACCAAAAAGTTTGGGAACCACTAGTCAACATGGTTAACATTAACTCAAAAAAGTTGACTTAAATATAGCTAGCAACACAGCTCGGTCCTGGTAATCCTAAACAGAGATTTATGTTTTCAGAGTAACCGAAGAAGGCAAAGAGGAGACCATGTCTCAGGTGAGCGCGGCCGAGTCAGATACTGCGGCCGCCGCTCCCTTCTTCATCACAAAGCCAACCGTCCAGAAGCTGGTGGAAGGAGGAAGTGTCTTGTTTGAATGCCAGGTCGGGGGAAGCCCCAAACCACACATCATCTGGAAGAAGGGCGGCGTACCGCTCACTACCGGATACAGGTATGGAATATCTTCAGAAACTACTGGCCGGGTTGTCATGATTCCTACAGGAAGATTCCCAAAGAATTTAAGTGATTAGGCGCCTAATCAGTAGAGTTGTTCCCAATACCAGTATCAGAAATGCCTCCAATACTGCCAAAAATGCTGGTATTGGTGAGTATGTGAGTCTATGCACCGATCCGATACCACATAATTTAGCCTAGAAATAACTACTTTATAGTTTATGTTGTTTTTCCATTATGACTGACTGTCAAACTAGATAATTAAAGTCATGTTGACCGTTATCAAAATGTCTATATCAGAAATATGGTTTTCTTTTTAACCAAATTACCCAAAAATAACATGGATGGTTTCCTACAACACTCTTCGCAAGTACAACTAATGATCACTATACTTTCATTACATTTTGAGTGTTTTCTTCAATTTTATAGCATTTTAAAACTGTTTCTAAACAGTACTCATACTAAACTTTGATTATCCATCAAATAATTCGCAATTTCTGCTTTTTTGACTCAAAACTTTGGTATAATTTCCTTTGAAAGAGGTTTATTGATCATTAAATCCAAAAATAAGTATAACAGTAGTGGTAATAGGTTGGTTAGTAGCGCGTAGACAGTACTGGTGGTAGTGGACAGAAGTGTCAACAGTCAAAAAAAAGAGACAAAAACATTGAAAAAGGGACAAAAAAAAACCAACATAAAACATTGAAAAAAGTGTTAATTTTCTATTTTGACCTGAGAGGACAACAAGTGCATGGTTGGCGTGAAGACAACACAAAGGTTAAAGGAAGTTCAACAATTTGTAGCAATCATATTACATCCATACAGGGTTAGTGGTGTTAAAACATAATATATATAGTTTTTTTTAATACACTAGTATCAGATGGGAACCCGTTGTCAGCCGATATGCATGTATGAAAACAATAAATAGTCTGAATAATGTTGTGTCTGTAATGAACACTGCAGCCTCCAGGGGGCACTAGCCATCATTATATTGCCTTTCACTTTAACATGCTCTTTTTCCTCCGCGATCCATCAGATACAAAGTTGCCTACAAGAAGGAGACTGGAGAATGCAAGTTAGAGATCTCCATGACCTTCGCTGATGACGCTGGAGAATACTCCGTGTTTGCGAAGAACAAGCTGGGAGAAGCCTCAGCCTCCGCCAATCTGCTGGAGGAAGGTACGTAAATAAAATCTAATATGCTAATCAAGTCAGACAGGTCAAACAGGAGGAAAAGACAGACGCTAGGGGCCCTTCCACACCTACCTTGCTTTGTCTGGATTTTCAGACTTTTCAGTTTAATCTCAGCCAAAATTAACGGTGTGACGTCAGATGCACATCCATTTACAAACCAATCAATGCCAAGTAAAGGAAGACACAGCACTCCTAGATAGATAAGTATTTCATGTAAAGTTCTTTAGTTCGCTCAAATAATTTGGATGCGAACCAAATTTGGTTTGACCGAATGTGTCCAAACATGAACCTTGGTGCGGACTTTTAGCTGTTAAAGGGCCCTAAGTTTGCAAGGACTTCAGGACAAGAAAACAAGAACAGCAGAGAACTGGTTCTTCAGTTAATGAAATAAGTTGCCTGAGCTGATGTAACTTTAATTAAATGCTTGGTTTTCCTAACAGAGGAATACGAAGTCTACATGAAGAAACAGGAAGAAACCTTTAAGACTGAAGTGACAACTATGGTGCAGGAGCCCAAAGTGGGAGACCTCCCCCCCGTTGTCGTTACAACAATGGAGCAGATGACCACCACCACCATTATCTCGGGACAGGTAGGAGCAGTGTGCAATTTTCTCGGGGGGTGTGTGGGATTTCACCCTTTCTGGTCTACATATCCCTGCCTCTGCTGAATTATTTTTATCCCTGGTGGGGTCAAAAGTGAGCGTAATGCGGCAATGACAGATTAGATTAGGCACCAAAACGACTTGTTAAGTTTAGGAAAAGCATGGTGGTTTGGCTTAAAACACTCTAACTAACGAGCGTTTCCTGGCTGAAAGCATTTTGTTTTCGCAGGGAAGTGGAGTCCGCACTCCGGCTAGAAGGCGCTGTGTTTTATATGACATCACATTCTGCTTTTCCATTTTAAGATTACTTCAACATTATTTTCCATTGAATATTGAAGTTCATAAATACGTGTCTTGGCATGGCTGGCTTATATCCATTGTATTGGAAGAGGGATTTAATTATTGCATTTTTTGTAGTGTTGTGCACGCTCAAAAAACTGTGCAAAACCACAGTTTTGTTTTGTGTGCAGAAATCTTAATGTGTAAAGTAACTAGTAACTAAAGCTGTAACAGATGAATGTAGTGGAGTAAAAAGTACAATATTTCTCTCTGAAATGTAGCGGAGTAGAAGTAGAAAGTGGCATGAAAAGAAAAGACTCAAGTAAAGTACCTCAGCATTTGGACTGAAGCCCAGTACTGGAGTAGATGTACTTAGTTATATTCCACCACTGATGATTAATGATTGTTGGTCAGCATTAAAACACCCAAA
Organism: Perca fluviatilis; assembly: GCF_010015445.1. Classification (NCBI taxonomy): domain Eukaryota; kingdom Metazoa; phylum Chordata; class Actinopteri; order Perciformes; family Percidae; genus Perca; species Perca fluviatilis. Next base: position 39,040,826 of record NC_053123.1, on the reverse strand, counting down.
TAAAATAAGAACTCGTAAGTACCCGAGTCATGTTTCTGACGTCTCGTCTCATCTGCAGGAATTCCATCTTTCTGCCATCGAGCTGAGGACCATCCAGGAGTTTGAACTCACCATTATGAAGATTACCTACAGAGATATTGTGTCTGAGGACGGAGAGCTGATGGTGACTGCGACCCCCACCGAGGCTATGCAGCCAACCTTTGACACTCCCGTCAAAAACTACAGGATCAGGGAAGGGATGAGCGTTACTTTCCACTGCAAGGTGGCTGGAATGCCACTCCCCAAGGTACAGAATCTTATATTTTGATTAACAAGTAGGCTCGCAATAGAGACTAACTAATTGCACATTTGTATCCAAAGGAATGGCGGCAACTAAAGATTTTTTTCATGGTGGTTTAATGTGCGGATTATTTCCTGGATAAATGGATTAGTTATTTGGTCTCTAACATGTCAGAAAATGGTGAAAAATGTGGATCAGTGTTTCCCATAAAGCCCAAGATGACGTCCTCACGTCTTGTTTTGTCTACAACTCAAAGATATTCAGTTTCCTGTCCCAGAGGAGAAAATAAACTAGAAAATATTCACATTTAACAAGCTGACATCACACAAGTTTACCTGTTTTTACATAAAAAATGACTCAAACAGATTCGATTATCAAAATAGTTGGAGATTAATTTAATAGTTGACAGCTAATCGATTCAACTTTTCAGCTTCACTTTCTGCTAAATCTTTTCAGATGAAAATGAAGCATCTGTTTTGTTAAGATTTTTAACATTTACATTTTTAAACGTTTGGTTGTTTTGTGACAAGTAATTGTTTAAATCTTTGCAGTTCTAATCCAAAGAGTCTTACAATGACGATTTGTCTTCTGCCAGATCGCCTGGTTCAAAGACGGCCAGCGTATCAGGGCTGGTGACCGTTACCAGATGGAAGTTCTTCAGGATGGACGAGCCAGTCTTCGTCTGCCTGTGGTTCTCCCAGAGGACGAGGGCGTGTACACCGCCTTCGCCTCCAACATGAAAGGAAATGTTGTCAGCTCTGGGAAGCTCTACATTGAGTCGTCCGGAGCTGTAACACCTCAGAGATACACACCACAGCCAGCCATGCAGAGGATCAGGTGAGGTCTCCCTCAAAGGACTAAGAAATATGTCTGAAGTGAAGAACTGTGGACGCCTGGGTATTTTGTCCACGGTGTCACCAGTAGTAGTAGTAGATAACTTTATTGTTCCCGTTTTGGCAATTGGCTTTGCAGCACAGTCGCAAGGCACTTCATGACAGGACGTCAGACATATGACACAAACAAATAGTCCATACATCAGACACCGACAGACATAACATGAATAACATACATTACACACTACAATACACTATACACCCGTGGGTATGACCAGGCCAGCTGGACATCTAGCTTATTTTGACTGATTTAAGGCTGTTATGGCTTGTGGTACAAAAGAGAATTTGGATCTGATCTTGGTCAGTTTCATTCAACCATTTTGTTGGAACATCCACTCCGCATACATTATGTGTGAAATGTAGCTGGTCTGTAAGAAATATGTTTAAAGTGTACAACTGTGGACGCTTGGGTATTAAAGACTCTGCTTCTTCCTTAGATCCACATCTCCTCGCTCTCTGAGCCGTTCTCCTGGCCGTTCTTCCAGCCGTTCTCCCGGCCGTTCTCCAGCCCGCCGGCTTGACGAGACAGACGAGGCTCAGCTGGAAAGACTCTACAAGCCTGTGTTTGTCATGAAACCTTCCTCGTGTAAATGCTCCGAGGGGCAAACTGCCAGATTCGACTTAAAGGTTGTCGGCAGACCGATGCCCGACACATACTGGTTCCACAATGGTGAGTAAAAGATAGATACATTTTAATTAAGGTGGTCTTGAACATGATTTGTTGGCCTCAAAATAACCAAAATCTGTACATCGCCTCCATAGGACAACAAGTAGTAAGCGACTACACCCACAAGATAGTGGTTAAAGAGGATGGTACCCAGTCCCTGATCATTGTCCCGGCCATGCCACACGACTCCGGAGAGTGGACGGTCATTGCCCAGAACAGAGCTGGACGGTCGTCCATCTCTGTCACTCTCACCGTTGATGGTAAGGCTGCATCTTGGACATTTTGTAAAACCCTGTTTTGAAGAGAATACTTTTGAACGTTTATTGACTTTAAGGTTTCCATTTTTCTTTCTTTTACAGCTAAAGAAACCCTGACACGCCCCCAGTTCACTGAGAAGCTGAAGAACATCAGCGTAAAGCAGGGCACTCTGGTTGAACTGGCTGTCAAAGCCATTGGTAACCCCCTGCCTGATATCGTCTGGCTGAAAAACAGTGACATTATCACCCCACACAAGCATCCAAACATCAGGTATGTTCAATATTAGCTGTATTATCAGTAATTATAAAGTGGCACTCTGTCATCCAACCTTAAAAAATGTAGGGACAATAGGTGTTTCAGTCTTTATACGATGGCCAAATAAGCAAGCTAGCTGCCTCTACTAACAGAAAACATGCTTGTAGGAGTGGCATCCAATGTTTATACTCAATGTTCCACATCCTTATCTGAAAATTTAACAATTCATCCAATATTTTGAACTTTGATTTAAATTTAATGAAGTACTTTGAGGTTTTTGATGTGATTACCTAAAAACTCATTGTAGTAAAAACCCAAATGGTAAAGATAAACTGATATGACAAATCTATCTTCCAGGATTGAAGGAACCAGAGGAGAGGCCAAATTCCAGATTCCCTCATCAGCTGGCACAGACAGCGCCTGGTACACTGCTACAGCTATCAACAAGGCTGGCAGAGACACCACACGCTGCAGAGTCAATGTTGAGGTAGACTATGTTGAACCTGAACCAGAGAGGAAGCTTGTTATTCCCAAAGGAACCTACAAGGCCAAGGAGATCGCCCCGCCAGAGTTGGAGCCCCTTCATCTGCGCTATGGCCAAGAGCAGTGGGAGGAGGGCGACCTTTACGACAAAGAGAAGCAGCAGAAACCACAGTTCAAGAAGAAGCTGACCTCTATCAGAATGAAGCGCTTTGGTCCAGCTCATTTTGAGTGCAGACTGACTCCAATTGGCGACCCCACCATGGCGGTGGAGTGGCTGCACGACGGCAAACCCCTGGAAGCTGCGAACAGGTTGCGCATGGTCAACGAATTTGGTTACTGCAGCCTTGACTATGAAGCTGCCTACGCTAGAGACAGCGGCGTCATCACTTGCAGAGCTACCAACAAGTTTGGAGCTGATCAGACCTCAGCCACCCTGGTCGTCAAGGACGAGAAGGGTCTTGTTGAGGAAACACAACTTCCTGAAGGCAAGAAGGGAGCGCATAGAATGGACGAGATTGAGCGCATGGCTCATGAGGGAGGACCCTATGGAGTCACTGCTGATGAAGACTCTGAGAAAATGAAACCAGAGATTGTTCTTCTTCCTGAACCAACAACAGTGATGGAAGGCGAAACTGCACGATTCCGCTGCAGAGTGACCGGTTATCCCTCACCCAAGGTTAACTGGTACCTCAACGGACAACTTATCCGCAAAAGCAAGAGATACAGACTTCGGTATGATGGTATTTACTACTTGGAGATCACTGAAGTCAAATCCTATGACTCAGGAGAGGTGAGATTGGTGGCCGAAAACAACATTGGCTCAGTTGAGCACACCGTGAAGCTGGAGATTCAACAGAAAGAGGACTTCAGAACTCATCTGCGCCGTGCCCCAGAGGGTAAGGCAGCCGAGGCCGCACCCGAACCAGGAAAAACTTCTTTTGAGGTGGTGAAGACAGAGATACCTGGAGACGACTCTCAGCTGAAAGAGGTGGTGAAGCTGAAGAAGGCCCAGAGAGTTGTCCATGAGAAATCCACAGAAGAGTCGGAGGAACTGAGGGGCAAGTTCAAACGCAGAACAGAGGAAGGCTATTACGAGTCCATCACTGCGGTGGAGCTCAAGTCACGCAAGAAGGACGAGTCCTACGAGGATCTGCTGAAGAAAACAAAGGAGGAGCTGCTTCACCGGAAGCAGGAGAAGGAGGCGGCTGAAAAGAAGAAAGAGGAGGACCGCCGCAAACTTACAGCTACACCTCTACAACCACAAAGGGTCAAGCTCTCAGCCAGCATGGAAGCTCCTAAGATTGTGGAGCGTATCACCAGCCAGACAGTCGCAGAGGGCGATGAAGTCAAGTTCAGAGTTAGAGTCATCGGCAGACCAGAACCTCAGTGTCAGTGGTTCAAGAATGGCGTTCAGCTGCAGAAGACTGACCGTATTAACTGGTACTGGCCTGAGGATCATGTGTGTGAACTGACTATCAGAGACGTCAGAGCTGCGGATTCGGCAAGTGTCATGGTTAAAGCTACAAACACTGCTGGAGAGACTTCAGGACATGCTTTCCTGCTGGTGCAAGGTAACAACTCCTGACTGTCTACAGTTTTCACGTAAAGCCCTATTCACACGGGACTACTATTACCTGGGGACCTCTAGTAATTTTTTATAATTGCGGAGGTCGTCTGTGATCTTAATCCCAGGGCTGGGTATAGCTAATGGTCCCGATTTGATTACATTTCCAACTTGATATCAATCAGGTTAGGGAAATTTCAGATCCAGTACCAGTTTATCTTCGATATAAAAGAGATTCTCAGAGAACATCTGCTGAAAATTGTAAAAGCAAGAAGCAACTCTCAATTTTTTACATTGTACTAAAAAGTTTGTATAAAGGACTTTTTACTTCTCCATCCATGATGAAAAGAAAGATATAAGATCCCTCAAACAAAGATTGATTTTTATTGGTGAATGGATTATTTTAAACCAGCCCTACTTAAATCCTGTGTGAATCTGCCATGTCGGTAATTTGTCAAGTAGAAATTCCACCACAATTTACCCACCATATTTCACCAAACACAGGTTTGTGTGATGTTAGTCCCGTGTGAATCAGCATCTCTGTGATAGGTGGCAGTTTTGGCTTCGTTGGCAATTATAAATGAAAGTTGTGACATCATATGTGGAGCTTAATGTCAGTAAACTTGAGTAAAATACAGACTTCGCTTATGTCGTACAAATGCCGAAAATTGACGAAAAACAGACGTGCGGGTCATTTTTAAATCACGAGGTCTTTATTCTGCATTTGAATTGTGTATTTTGTAACAAAGGTGTTTTTATTTTTTCAGCAAAGCAAGTCATCACCTTTACACAGAAGCTGGAGGAAGTCAACGCAAAAGAGAAAGACACCATGGCCACCTTTGAGTGTGAAACCAATGAGCCTTTTGTCAAGGTCAAATGGCTGAAGAATAACGTGGAGATCTTCTCCGGAGACAAATACAGGATGCACTCTGACAGAAAGGTCCACTTCCTGTCTGTGCTGATGATCGACATGAGGGATAACGCAGAATTTACCTGCAAGGTTATCGACGAAGATGTCAGTACAACTGCCAAGCTCAATGTTGAAGGTGGGTTGCCTAATAACTGGCTATGCTCAAAGAAAACTCTAAACACTGGCCTTTTTAACTGTAATGTTCAGTCACATAAAAACTTTAAAAAACAATCTACATCTTAGCCCCAGTTGAAAGTCTTTTGCAAGTCTCCCTTTTCAGGCAGGAATGTTATAAAATGTTGTGTTGTTGTGTTCAGTCATTGATTGAAAAACAGTTTGTTGTCAAGTTTTGACTTGATTAAAAAGAATATATACATATTAACATTAACTTAACACCTGAACAATACATCTTGCAGTTATGTAAGTCTGTGAAAACTAGTGAGCAAACGAGCACAGAAGTTTAGCATAAAAGTAAAGAATAAATGGTAGAAATAACTAGCTAAAAGTGTTGACTAAATGGTAGAAATAACTAGCTAAAATGACTGGTTAAATGGTGATATAACTATCTAAAAGTATTGAATGATGGTTAGAAATAACAAGCTAAAAGTATTGACTAATTCACTTCCAAGTACATGATTGACTTTTCACTAAAATTGCAGTCATTGATGTACCTTCTGTATTATGTCCTAACAGGAGAACCGCTGCAGATCCTGAAGCAGCTGGAGAGCACCGAGGTTCCCGAGACGTACTCCGGAGAGTTTGAGTGTGTCTTGTCCCGTGAGGATGCTGAAGGCAGCTGGTTCTTTGGAGAAAAGCTGCTCTCTCCCAGCAGTAAATATGTCATTTCCTCCCGCCGTGGAAGACATACCCTGTCTGTCAAAGAAGTTGAGAAGAAGGACCAGGGAAAATATACCTTCAAAGTGGCCGAGTTCAAGACAAGTGCCTCATTGAAGATGAAATGTGAGTTATGGAAGTCATTTAAAGTAAATTTGGAGCTTCTAGCTTTGTCAAAGTCTGTCAATCGATCTATAAAATTACTTCCAAAAACACGTTTTGATATCATTTGAAATTTTGTATCAAGAGAACATTCCTTCTCATTTACCCTCAGGCCAAAATGTACACTTTTATGCAAAAAAAAAGATTGAAATCTAACTATAATTCTTATACTATAATACTTGTAGCACCACAACATATTTCATAATTTAAAGACGGTAGATATAACTAAATCTTCATTATGTCGTTTGTTCTATCCACTAATTCCATATATTGGGGTGTCAAGAATACTACAGCTTCTAGGGAGCACTAGTCTGACTTTTATTCTGCTTTTATCCAGTGCCTAACATGTTTGTCTTGATCGTTCAGTGCGTCCAGTGACCCTGATTCAGCCTCTGACGGATTTGACCGTCTGCGAGGGCGATATCGCTCAGCTGGAGGTCAAGTTCTCCCAGGAACATGTTGAAGGAATCTGGATGAAGAATGGACAGCCAATCACGGCTTCAGACCGTGTGCACATTGTTATCGACAAACAGATCCACAAACTTCTGATTGAAGACACCAACAAGGATGATCATGCAAAGTACTCCTTTGAGGTTCCCGATCAGGGGATCTCAACCTCTGCAAAGCTGGTCATTCAGAGTAAGTTACCTGAGACTGTCATTAACATTTTGCACAATGAAACACGTGTACAGACAAACGGGAACATTAAACATAAGTCAAAAGAAAGAAAAGGGGGGGGGAATACTTTCAGAAAAAGACATTTCATATGTACATTTTAAAAATGATATACCAAATTACTACTGTCAGTACTCAGTCCTCCTCTTCATCTGCTAGCTCCAGACCTTTCGCCAATAAATTAAACTCTCCCTAAACCTTCTCAATGAAGCATTGCTTCCATCTTTGTATTCATTTAAGTTTTTTCCAGAGAAAGATATATTAATATTTGCCAAATCTTACACTTGGTCTACTGGTCTTTTTTTTTCTCAAAATAATGCAATTGATTTTTTTAGCATGCGAAAGACACAACCTGAGACGTTTTCTAAAGGATTTAGTATTTCAAAATGAAATGTTACGAACAAAGGATTTCATCTTGTGTTTCAGCAATTGGCATCTTAATCCCACTGAAGGACATGAGTGCCATTGAGGGCACCAAGGCCGTCCTGGAGACCAAGATTTCCGCTCAGGACATCACCTCAATCAAATGGTACCACAACGACAAACTGCTGGCGCCCAGTGACAGAGTTCAGATGGTTTCAAAGGGAGCCAAGCAGCGTCTGGTCTTCAACCGCACCTACGCCTCTGATGAAGGACACTACAAACTGGTGGTTGGCCGAGCTGACACCAGCTGCAAATTTTCTGTTCAAAGTAAGTTGTTCTTTGTTTGTTTATTTGTTTTATTTGGATCCCCATTATCTTCATCATAAGGTACAAGCTATTCTTGTTGGGGTCTTGCAGTCTGTGGCAATACAATTTACAACATCACATTTAACACAATACACACACATTAGACATTATGACACATTACACAACATTTCATATGTCATACAGTATATTTACAAAATTACAGCTGACGCAATTAATCAAGAACAAAGAAAAAGACATTACACTACTCTGAATTAATCTATTTTTAAGGAATAAGTGATAACAAAAATGTTCTAGTAAATATCTGTAATACCATAACATCCGAAAGACCCAAGAAGGTTAAAAATACTTTAAGGAACTAGACAAGGAGACCCATTGTAAGGTCTGAATTTTGTTATCTGCATAGAACCAGAACAAGAAATATATCTTTAAGGAGTAAAAGTAGGACAAGAAGATCATAAATTGGCATTGAATGCCATTGACGTAATCATATACATACAGAACTATACTGACTACACTTGGACAGTTAGTATGCATGACCTGCCAGCAGAAACAGGTCTATCTGGTGGACACTTTAATAAGGGCCAGTGTTACATGATGCAAAACAAATATGATTCCCTGGATTTTTACCATTTATTGTAATGATATTAAAGACTAGAGTCTATACAAAGATCCAATATCATGTAATTTAGCCCAGAAAAACTACTTTAAGGTAGTTTATTTATGTTCTTTTCCCGTTAAGATGTCGAACTAGATAAAAAAGAAAGTTCAACAATGATAGCAACAATATCATACCCATACAGGGTTTTGTACAGATGTTGAAAAAAGAATATACATATTTAACTCACTGGTATCGGATCAGTACTCTGTATCAGCCTATACACGAGTTCATGTATCGGAAAGGAAAAATGGAATCGAAACGTATCTATGAAAGACTAGTCGTAATTAGTTAAATGTCCTAACTCTTGTTCCATCTCTCAGCTGTCCAGATCGTGAAACCGATAAAGGACAAGCAGTGCTCCGAGTCTGAGAACGTCACATTTGAAGTGGAGGTTTCTCACCCGGGCATTGACGCCTTCTGGACCTTCAAGAGGCAGCTGCTCAAAGCCAGCGCCAAATACAAGATGGAGTCCAAGAACAAGCGCCACACCCTGACTGTCATGAATGCAATGAAGGATGAAGAGGGCGAGTACATGTTCGCCGCTGGTGAGAAGATGTGCGCTGCTACATTAACTGTATCAGGTAAGCCGGGCTCCTTTTTTTAAATTAACTTGTAACTTATTTTTCAGCACAATCTCAGATAGGGCGATATTTCGATTTAAATCGATTTTCATTTGAATGATTATATATCGATTCATAAGACCCGTAATAAAATTGTTCTCTCTATTAGTCGAAACTGAAAGACCTGAGGAAATCCATTGGTACCAACCAGTCATGCTAGCTTGGAAAGAGGGTTACATGGCCCTCCAAAGATAGGCTACATTTTTGCGAGGGAAAAACTGACATGGACATTTTAAAAGGGGCTCCCTCTGTCACCTCTAGATATCTGAATGAAATGTCACTCAATACTCTCTGACTGTCTGTAGAGTTGCACTTTAGTGTTCAGGTAAAATAATGACATTAATGTAACTGCTTTAATGTAAACATTGATATTTTATTATATGATAATTTTATCTATTTCATATCAATGCCAAATAGATTTTGCAACTGATGTATCCCAAATCGACATTGAATCGAAAATCGAATCAGGAAAAAAAGCCTCCTTAGAAAACACTTCAACAACACACAAAAATTATTTAATCTAACCTTTGATGGACTGTAATTCTCCGAATGTTATGCCATTTTTTTTTACACTAATTTAGGAAACGTACACACAGTGATATGTCTTGTTTTAAAGATATGTAAAATGTACATGTTTGGTATTTTTATGTATATGTTGTGATCATTGTATGTGGACCCAAGGAAGAGTAGCTGCTACAATGTAAGCAGCTAATAGGGATCCGAATAAAGGAATAAGGAGTAAGAAGCAGTAACTGGTAAAGTAATGTAACTGCTTTAATGTAAACATTGATATTTTAATAATGCAGCAGGATAGAGGAGACCTTGTACACTTGTAGAATCTATTTCATATCCAAGCCAAATTAGTTTTTCAACTGAAATATCCCAAATTAACATTGAATTGAATTGAAAATCCAATCGAAAAACTATTCCAATCGGGAAGTTCAGAATCGGAATCGATTCGGGAAATGGCAGTCCAAAAGAGATGGTTTCTATCCAAAGTTAACACATTGTAGTGCTGACGGGATGAAGCGTTAACTAACTGGATCTATCTATTGTCACCAGGTGGCGCTATCAAGAAACCCCTGCATGATTTGGTGGTGGCCGACTCCCAGACCGCCATACTGGAGTGTGAAGTCGCCAACCCCACCGCCGAGGGCAAGTGGCTGAAAGACGGCCAACCTGTGGACTTCAATGAGAACACGCTAAGCGAGGTGAAGGGTGTCGTCAGACGCCTCATCATCACGATCACCAAAGCCACCGACGTCGGAGAGTACACCTACCAGGTCGCCACGTCCAAGACCTCAGCCATGCTGAGAGTCGAGGGTAAGTCCAGACACAAACCCAACACAGCTGGTTTACATTTATATTGTAGAGTCATTGAAGAACAGATACATCGACTAAGATACATTGACTAAATATCTCGTAAACAAGCTTAGTTATAGTGTTTGATTTCAATACAAACATGGTTTATTTATTTTGTTTCATATTTATTCTTTTTATCTTCCTCATTGTCAGCATTTTGGTTTATTTTGTAAAAATAAATTAAATCTTAAGAACAGGGGAAAACATAAAACACGATGGTGTGGTGTTCATTTTGTACTACTTTGCAATGTGCCTTTATTATTTTAAGTGTTATTTGTAAAAAGAAATGTAATGTGAAAATATAGTATATACTACATTAAATATTATGTCTTGGATACACAGAACCAGCATATTTTACCTTATTCAAATTTGTTTCGCTGGCAAATATCCGTATCTAGCAATGGCTCATCACTAACACACAGATTAACAAACTCCGGATTAACGATGTTTGTTTTGTCTCGACAGCTGTGAAGATCAAGAAGACCCTCAAGAACCTGAATGTGGTCCAGACTCAGGATGCCTTGTTTAGCCTGGAGCTGACCCACGAGGACGTGCGAGGAGCACAGTGGATCAAGAACGGTGTTGAGATCCAGCCCAGTAATAAATACGAGATCACTATTGAAGGCACAGTCCACAACCTGAAAATCAAGAACTGCAGCACACAGGACGAGTCTGTTTACTCTTTCAAACTAGGAAAACTGTCTGCAAGCGGCAGGCTGAACGTTGAAAGTAAGCAAACACTGATTTGTCCAGAAGTACAGTTCCAAAGAAATAATATAACTGTGTCCATGTTCAGGACAGGCTATTGGCAGTATGTGGACACATCCGGTCTGACGCGGTTTCCGGCCTTTTCGCAGTACTTTTCCTGGGCGCTCGCCCCCGAAGAGCAAATAGGATTAATAAATTAATAATAACACATCTAAGAATATACATGGGAATTTTCATATATGTACATGGACATTTACATGTCTAATTAGTGTACGAAAGTGACTTTGCTGAGAGAAAGCAGGAAGAAGGCTTGGGCGACACTCTGGTGGTGGTATAACTTTACATTTAAAGTGGAAATTAAGGAGCTTTTACTGCATTATTGGGAATTGTTGAAGAATGAAACATTTATTGTGAAGAACAGAAGTACGGTCCCGGATGTGTTGACAGCATTGATGTTCATTTGGGCGACTTGTTAATACAGTTAACACACCAAAAAAACACCAGCACCCAGTCAGTGTTTACAGCGGGGAGATAGGGGGGGTACAAGTATGGCCGAGGGTAGCATAAGGCTTATTCACCGTTGTTAGCTTCCTTTAGTCGGCTCTTATAAAGACAAAGCTAAGTTAAATGGTCAGAAGTTATATTTTATATTTTAACACCATTAAAGTAACTGAAAAACTAAGATCAGTTATATTCACAGAATAACAGAAATTCTGATAGAACTTGAGCCAAAAAGTGTCTGAGCAAAGACACAGTTCCGGTACACAATAAATTATAAAACTGTAAAATATTTTCCCCACAGCCATCAAGATCCTGAAGAAGCCAAAGGATGTGACATCACTGTTGGGTGCAACTGCCGTATTTGAGCTGGGCATCTCCGAGGATGACATCCCCGTGAAATGGATGTTCAACAACGTGGAGCTGAAGCCAGACGCCAACTACAGGATGCTCTCTGAGAAGAAGACCCACAAACTGACTGTACAGGACGTGGACAGCAGCAAAGAGGGACAGTACACCGCTGTGGTGGGCCACCTCCAGTGCAGCGCTCGCCTCACGGTCGAGTGTAAGTGTTAGCATAGCACGACACATTAGCATTCTTTGAAAGTTCAATACATAAACAAGAATTGGGGCTGCTCCATTATTTAACAGGATTCCTCGTTGACTTTTGGAAAGATGTTGCATATATTGAACTAAAAAAAACAGTGAAACATCTAAGCCAATCAACAGTGAAAACACCTTTAAGTGTGACATTTCCCTTCAGACTTTTCCCATTTGAACATTTCTTCTCATTCAGAACACCAAACTAAATAAGTAATAACTTTTAGTTATAAATAATAACTAAAATTTGCAAAATAATCATTTTTCTTGACTATTCACTGATTGAATCGATATTGATTCAAATCAGAATTTAAATCGAATCTGGACAATGTGATTTGGAATCAAATTGATTCAGGAAATCAGTGGCAATACCAAGCCCTAATGCTAATCTTAAAATGATAGCACAGGGAACATAATCTTTTTAAAACACCATGTCCCTTTCACTTATAGCAGAGATCTTCAGTTTTGAAAGTTGTCTTAACATGAATCTAACATATTATTTGCAATATAATGTAAAACAGCCTATTTGCTAAAAACACACACATTGATGATAGGCTTACTTGCCTATAGGTAAGGTAGTCACTAAGGTAGCCACACACAGATCCAGTTCATCCTAAGGATGTTTAATATTAAAACCAACAAACATTATTTGAATAGCTTAGCATTCTATGCACTATAAAGGTTTGTATAAAGGCTTGAGGACACCCACACGTTGATGTAGGTCCAGTATAATATTCAACTTAATCCATCTCAATCCATTTTATACCATATACTGTATGTAGAAGGGGGCCCCTGCTCCATCTCTCTTTACTTAAGTGGTCCTTGATTTAAGAAAACCTTGAAGACTCCTGACTTATAGCTTATACATTGTACTGACCCTTTTATAAACAGTCTATGGTTCTGGCCCATCTCATTCAGTTTCACGAAGAAGCCATCCTCAAAGTACAGTATGTTCATATTTGGATGAATTTTTTATACTGACATTTTCTCCTGCAGCCCTGCGAGTCACCAAACCGCTGAAGAGCGTGAACGTCCCAGAGACCCAGGCGGCCACATTTGAGTGTGAAGTGTCCCACTTCAATGTACCGTCCACCTGGCTGAAGGACGGCGTGGAGATCGAGATGAGCGAGAAGTTCAGGATCGTGGTTCAGGGGAAACTCCACCAGCTGAAGATCATGAACACCAGCAAGGACGACTCGGCCGAGTACACCTTCATCTGCGGGAACGACCGAGTCTCTGCAACGCTTACCGTTAACCGTAAGCTTAAGTGCATTACTTTTCTGTAGTTTCAGAAACGTTTCTTATATTATAGAGTATGTCCTTCCCTGAAAAACAGCCACATAAGTCATTTGTGCCAGCAGCAATTTGGACCTATATTTAGGTTTGAAGTGGCTGCGCCCTCTAGTGGCCGTAGTAGTTTTGACAGGAGCATATATGTAAAAATGTACCATCTCTTTGCTGTAATTCCTTTAGATCTTCACAGTGCACGCACGTACCCATGCACACACACACACACACACACTCACACACACACACTTACTATACTATAAGACGTCTGTAAGTTTCGGTAAACTCACCGCCAGCTTTGTTGTTGTTTTCCAGCCATCGTCATCACGACGATGTTGCAGAACCTGGACGCTCAGGCGAAAGACACGGTCACATTTGAGGTGAACATCAACTATGAGGGAATTACGTACAAATGGCTGAAGAACGGTGTGGAGATCCGGTCCACGGACAGATGCCAGACTCGCTGCAAACAGCTGACTCACACTCTGAGCATCAGGAACGTTCACTTTGGAGACAGTGCAGAGTACACCTTCATGGCCGGCTCTGCAGTCACTACAGCTAAACTCTACGTCGAGGGTAAGACTCGTTCGCTCTGCTTTGGTCTCCACAAACTCCTGATGCAAACAGCTGCAAGATGCTGCACTTATTTTACCAGTTAGTCTTTCTGTACGTACACAACTCCGCCCTGTCAAGGACGCTTGTCAAAAAGGTACAGGGAAGTTTTTGACGCGTTGACGTTTTTGCCGCTGAACCGCATCATAGCTCATTACCATAAAGTTGCCCAAACTTTCTGCTTGACGCTCTGGTCGAACAACACGCCCAAACTGAGAGAAGCTTCTATTTGAAAATTAATGACTTCCGGTAACTTTAGAAGCTCAAGTCGGCAGCGGTGTGTACGTACAGTTTAACTGAGCCTGTGTTCGGTGAGAGCAAACAAACCAAACAAAGAGGTAGGGTAAGTCTCCCTAGCTCATTAGAAAACAAGTTCTGCAGCCTCTTTTCTCTATGAGAAAATGTCAGGAAAATTTTTAGGAACAAAAAGTCAAACTTTTTGAAGAACAGATGTCAAATATTTTGAGAAACACAAATCAAACACAAGGACATCCTTCTGACATGTAGAAAACTTCCTAAGGAACACGGGAATCACCTGCAGGACCCCTAGAATCTCCAAATTCAAACCAATGAACCACAGAAAACTGACGCTAAAAACTCCGTCCTTCAGTCGGGTGTTAATTCTTTGCGATTTGCCATTTTTAAATTCATTTCTATGTATTTTGTGCCGCTGCAGCCCGCGTGGTTGAATTCACTAAACACCTGAAGGATATGAAGATCACGGAGAAGAAGAGAGCGACTTTCGAATGTGAAGTTTCTGAACCGAACATCCAGGTGATGTGGATGAAGGACGGCCAGGAACTGGAGATGTCCGACAGGTACGGTACCTCGTATTCAGTGGTGGAACCCAGTTCATAATCAAACATCAGATTTTATAAACTACATGTGTTCTGTGTGCAGAAATCTTAATGTGTAAAGTGCAAGTACCTCAACATTTGGTACTGATGTACAGTACTGGAGTACATGTACTTAGTTACATTCCACTACTGCGGTGCAGATTTGTATTATAATTATACAAACATCCAGAAAATCTCTTGAGTAACTTTCCGTTGCCTTGTGTTTTTCCCTGCAGATATAAAATGTCGGCAGATAAGTTCGTGCACCATCTGACCGTGCCGTCGGTGCGCCTGTCGGACGCCGGAGAGTACACGGCAGTAGCCGGGTCCAGCATGTCCAAGGCCCAGCTGGTCGTTCTGGGGCGGGACGTCAAGATCTCCGAGCCCGCTAGCAGGGACATCTCAGTGAGTTCATATCTTCATCTACGTTTAATGGTTTTGCCTTCATCATTTCACACGACCTGACCCGGACGAAGATGGATGGATAAAAATGTGAAATATTTTGAGAAGAAATGTGAAATATTTTGAGAAAAAATGTGAAATATTTTGAGAAAAAATTTGAAATATTTTGAGAAAAAAATTGAAATATTTTGAGAAAAAATTTGAAATATTTTGAGAATTTTTTAAAATATTTTCAGAATTTTTTTTAAATCTTTTGAGAACATCTTTTAAATATTTTGAGAAAAAAATGTAAATATTCTGAGTAACAATGTCTAATATTTTGAGAAAAAAATGTGAATATTTTGAGAAGAAATGTCCCATTTTTTGAGAGTTTTATTTGAATATTTGAAGGGAAAAAACTCACCCCCCATTGGTGTGTTTCTGAAGGTCGTTGAGAAGCAGAGAGCGACCTTTGAGTTCGAGGTGAACGAGGACGACGTGGAAGGTCGCTGGCTGAGGAACGGCGTGGAGATCCAGCTCTCAGCGGAGGAGAGGTTCTCCTACGTCTGCATCCGCAAGCTGCACCGCCTCACCGTGTCGGAGACGTACCGTAGCGACGCCGGCGAGTACACCTTCCTCGCCGGCAAGAACAGGAGCACCATGAACCTTCAAGTCAGACGTAAGACACCTGCGGATCACTCACCTTGCTGTTCATTAAACAGTTTTGAGATCTATAGAGACAGAGCCCATTTAAGTCCCGCCCCCACTGGGGGGGAAACATCTCTCCTCTCTCTGTTGACTTGTATAGAGCTCAACAGTGACCGCCCACTTTTTTAATGGCTCTGGTTCTGGAAGTGTTTTTCCCCATTCAATTGTTTCATTGACGTTTCTAAAATTGCTGATATAATGAATATTTAAGTCTGGAACCGAGCCAACCAGCTACGAGATGAATAGTGAGCATAACACATTTGATTCGGTGCAAAAAGAAATACTATACTTCAATGGCAGAAGCTTGCTCTAGCCGTTCGCAGTTTCGCAAGTACGGTAAACATTTCAATGGAGTTGGACCAATCAGAGATGTTGCTGTTGAGCTTAGGATTGTGGGTACTTTAGGTGGGTACTGTAGGATTGTGGGTACTGTAGTTTTTCTCCATAAGATTGCGGCTAAAACATGTTTGCCTTAAAACAAGGTTGATTTCATACAGAATTTTAGCTTCTACAAGAGTAAAAACTTCAGTTTCACAACCACGTAGCTTGGGTTTGGTCTACCTCGGATGGTTTAGACATTATGGCTGATAATCGAAACCCTTATGGAGAAAATCAATGGGATTTTTACTTCCGGAACTGGCTGTGGGCGGGACTGTTGGTGTCTATTGTGTGAAGGTTTCCTCCCCTTTATTTCGTCTGCTAGCAAACAACAGAAACATGTCTAAAAGCTGTTGTGTGCTGATATATTAACTACCAACAGGGTCAAGAACCTAGAACTTAAAAAAACGTAAAACGTAAAAAATTAGCGTGATGTTACGTGTGTTAGCTTAACTTACAGATAGCTAGCCTAAAACTGACATTTGGATGTTTGACTTGGTAACTAAATGTTTGCTGCAAACGTATCGTCAGACATAACGTTAGCTTAGTGTCTTCCCATTCTCTCTGCTGATTCCTCTCGTCTGTTTCCACTTTTGTCTTCATAAAGTTTGTTAACATGAAAGCACTGCAGAACTTTGTTTCAGTTAGCCAAAAGGGACAACAGTTTTTAAGTGTTGTTTTACCGTCCAAACGTTTTACGGTGCAAATTTTGCTCGGTCGTATATTTTGAGGTGTGAAAAACTTGACTAACCTTCCCCTGCTGTGTGTGTTCAGTGCCGGAGCCTCCGCAGATCGTGCGCCACATGCAGCCCCAGACGGCGATGTCCGGCAGATCGGTTCGCTTCTCGGTGCAGGTGAGCGGCCTCCCGGAGCCCCAGGTGTCCTGGTACAAAGACTCCCAGGCTCTGTCAACCAGCTACAAGTGCAAGTTCCTCCACGACGGAGACGAGCACACGCTGCTGCTGCTGGAAGTCTTCCCCGAGGACGCCGCTGTCTACAGCTGCGAGGCCAAGAACGACTACGGAGAGGCGACGAGCTCCGCTGCTCTCACTGTGGAAGGTACGGGTTAGCTCACTTATCACACTGAGGTATCGACACACTCAAAAATGGAGGTATGAGACAAGAACCTTTCGGTACTTCTATTTTTAAGTGTGTGCATTTTAACGGCGAACGGTTTCCCTGTTTAGGCTTTTGTTCAAAAGTGTGAAGGTCAGATTAATTTCAAAGAAGACATGCGTCAATGTGTGAACGTTTTGTTAACCATCATGTACATTTCTTGATGTTTGTTCCTTCTCTCCGACCGTGTATGGCAGTTTGCTGAAATTACGTTTGAATAAAGTTTAAATCTGATATGTTATTTCATATTATTATCGGTGAAATAATTACTATCGGTCATTAGAGAGCCAAAAAGGAAAAGAAATTTGACAGATTTCGTCAATGAAAATGTGTGGTAACGCTGCAATCAGGATGCTTGACTAACTTTTCTTAAGTTTAAGTCCAGTGGAACAAAGTCGAATATTTAGAAGAAAAAATATGAGATATTCTAAGAATTATTTTTCTATATTTTGAGAGAGAAGTTTCTTTGAATATTTGAGTACAAAAATTGCAATTATGATCCTTGACTTTCTTTAACTTTTCTTTAGTTTAAGTCACAAGTTACACTGAGTGTAAAAGACAGAAAGTTTTTTTTGTCATATGAACTTGATTATGTTTCTGTCTTCCAGTTCCAGAGGTGGCTGAAACCATGGCTCGGGTCTCTGCTCCGGTCCTCATCACTCCCATGCGGGACATCCTGGTCCCCGAGGGAAACCCGGCCCAGTTCCAGTGCTCCGTCTCTGGGGAAGGTAGCGACCACTGCTCACTTTATTCTGGTTTAAAAAATAAATACTGTTTTCACCATCGAGGTCTGTGATCGACCAGTCTGGGGTCTCACAGAATTCCGTGAAATGATCACGAATTGTTAACAGTGTATTACGTGGTGGCACGGAATGTGTGAAAATTCTGTGTGGCCACCGCAGAAAACAATGCCAAGTCAATGAGAAAATGACGTAGCATTAAGAGTGACTATGGTAGCGAGTAGCATGAAAGCCCGAAAATCAGCGTAGGGAGGTTGGGTGGATGGGTCAAACAACACCCAACTGTCCCGTTCTTCTTTTCCTAAACCCAACTGTCCCGTTCTTCTTTTCCTAAACCCAACTGTCCCGTTCTTCTTTACCTAAACCCAACTGTCCCGTTCTTCTTTTCCTAAACCTAACTGTCCCATTCTTCTTTTCCTAAACCCAACTGTCCCGTTCTTCTTTACCTAAACCCAACTGTCCCGTTCTTCTTTACCTAAACCCAACTGTCCCGTTCTTCTTTACCTAAACACAACTGACGGACTTACGGACGTCACGTTACGTCCTCATTTTAGCAGTTTTATGTGACTCAGTTTCAGCCAATCCCAGATGTTCTTCTAACCCTAACTAAGTATTTAAACTTTAAACTTAATTAGTTCAGTTTCACGTTTACAACGTCTGGTTTGCCGCCACGTCTCCACTTCCTGTTCAGACAGAGTGTAAACTTTTTGTCTCTTTGCAAGTCTCGGGTCTGCAGTGTTCTCAAAGCTGCCAGTTTTTACTAATGAGACGGATGAAACCTTTTTACTAATCACGGAGTTCTGAGATTCTGTGTGGCCTTGGTAATTACGTAGTAAAGTGTGTTTGAGATGATCCTGACCGTAAATACACTCTGTGTGTGTCTCCAGATTTGCAGATTTCCTGGTTCTGTGGTGACAGAGAGATCAGACAGTCAGACATCTTCAGGATGTCTCATTATGGTCAAACCTGCCAGTTGGAGATCTCCAGAGCTCTCCCGAACCACGAAGGAGAGTACTCATGTGCTGCCTCTAACTCGGCAGGAATGGTGACGTGTTCTGCGACTCTGAACATCGACGGTGAGTAACTCAGGATGTTCACGTGACGCTCAGATAAAAACTGTCGCTGTCAGACTGTATGCAATGCACGCGCTTCAAAAAAGTCATTCTCAGATCTTCTCTGCAGGCATGTTTTTAACTAGAGACGGCCACCACGTCTCCACTTCCTCCCACAGTACAAAGTGAAGCCAAAATCTCCCCATACGAGCCAAAACTCAACTGTCATTTTGAAGTTATCCAAGTTTTGTGGACCACTGATCCATGACTTTACATTACGTCCTCTATTTAGTAGTTTTATGTAACTCATTTTCAGCCAATCCCTGAAAGGTATAGTATAGTATGTCAAAAGATTGTCCTAAGGAAGCCAGAAAAAATGTCAAAAACGTCTTGAAAAGAGTCATAGTATAGTCTGTCTGAATATTTACGGTATAGTCTGTTGAAAATCAGTGTCTGTGTCCACAACCGGCAGCGACAGATGCCGCCCACAAAGGGCCTGTTCAAGGTTTCTGCCTAAAAGGACTTTTTCCTACCAAATGCTTGCTCGTAGGAAGCTGTTGGTTGTAGAGTGTGGTCTAGACCTGCTCTATCTGTAAAGTGTCCTGAGATAACTCTTGTTATGATCTGACACTGTAAAGAAACTGAATAGAATTTTTTTAAATCGTAAAAAAAAAAAAAGTCATGGTATAATATGTCAAAAGATTGTCTTAAAAAAGTCGTAAAAAAAGACTAGCATAGAATGTCAAAAACATTTTGTAAAAATGTCATAAATATAAGTCAGATAAATACCTGGGGGGGTTCGTGTTCCGTGTGAAGGCCAAAGTCAAACGTAATTTAGAAATTATCCGAATTTGGGGGTATTGGCTAAAAAACAAGGATGCAACATGATAATAATATAATAATAATAAGTTTATTTGATATAGCACCTTTCACAGACAGAATCACAAAGTGCTTCACAAGATAAAAATTAGTACAAAACTTAGTGAATTATACAACAATAAAGATAAAAGAGTCATTAAAAGGCAACATTTTACATAAATGAATCAAAAGCAAATTTAAACAAGTGCGTCTTCAGCTGCTTTTTAAAAGCTTCAACAGAGACTGCAGAACGTAAGGCAATAGGAAGCGCATTCCACAGGTTTGGAGCCACCGCTTCAAAGGAACGGTCACCTCCAGTCTTTAAACGGGTGCGTGGGACAACCAGTAATCCCTGCTTAGAAGACCTGAGGGGCCTATTTGTAGTGTATGAATGGAGCAGGTCCGAGATATGATGTCCCAGATGTTCTTCTAACTCCAAGTATTTTTGTTGCCTAAACTTAACTAGTTCAGTTTCCCGTTTACGACGCGTTTAAATGTGCTGTAGGTAGGATTGTGAAGATCCAGGACTTAGCCAAAGAATTTGAACATCGACAACTTCTCAGTCCCTCCCCCCCTTTCTGCTAAAGCCCAAAACGTTCTCCTAAGCCCCTCCCCCCACAAGGGAGAATGAATGCGTGTGCATGAGCAGTGATTGACATGCAGTTAGACAACCCCCCCCCCCTGGCTCTGATTGGTGCATCTGAACAAAGAGAAAATGACATTACAGGCTGTAGGTGGTGCCAGAGGAGCCAGATTTTTATTTTTTAATTACTTGCTTTACATGATGTACATGCTTTACATCATATTTGCTGAAACTGAGCCTATGTTCCAGTAGAACTACATGGTTCTACTGGAACATAGGCTCAGTTAGTTTTTTAAGGCTTACCTACTGCACCTTTAAACCAGTCTTGTTGGCCGCCGCGTCTACACTTCCTACCATGAAGCCAAAACCTCCCAGATCCGGGCGCTGCCATGTTGTATTTTGATGATCAAAATGAATTGTTTCATGAAATTGTTTCATTTTAATAAAATGAAAAAACTTTATTACAAGAAAAAATGTGATAATTTTGAGAAAAAAGTTGGAAATCTTTTACAAACAAAGTCAAAACATATGTACAAACAGTTGAAATATTTTGAGGAACAAATCGGAAAATTTTATATATCCAAGTCCCGCCCATACACCTGCCCGACCAATCGCGAGTCAATCCCAGCTGTCAATGAAAAGGTTTCATCCTGTTTTTATAGCATCAAATAACAAATAAAAACCTTTGAACAGACATCAGCGTGATCACAACTATCTACAATGACAGAAACCATCTTTGGGAAACATTTATTTGATGTGTACTTTGATGTTTTAGTTTGGCTTCACTTGAACAGTTTATGTATCAAACGCTGCTCTGGATGCTCTGATTTTCAGCTTAACTTCTGACATGTTGCTTTCCACTGTGGCGATAAGAAGAATGGTAGCTAACCAAGTTGTCGAGAACTAGGGCCGGGTACCGCCAATGATTTTCTAAATTGATTACAATGTCAGTTCCAATCCCAATTTATCTTGGATATAAAAGAGAACTTCTGCTGTAAACTGTCCAAACAAGAAGCAACCCTCAGATATTTTTTTATAGTGCAAGCCCCAAAAAGTTAGTTTAAAGTACTTTTTACTCACACATCCATGGTGAAAAGACAGATATTAAAAGATCCATTTCTGGGTTTTATTCATCGATATCAATCACTCAAACAAAGATCCATTTTAACTGGAGAAAACATTGTGTTAAGCCTTCCCTATCGAGAGCTAAAACGAAGTATAGTACTTATTTGACTACATGATTATGGGCTCATACCGATGTTTAATTTCAATTTGATCAATCAGAGCATCCTTATCTGTCCAGACAGATGTGCTTAAAGTCTCCTCCTTCCCTCCAGACAACATTATGCTTCACACTTACTTGTTTAATATAAAATTAAGCTTGTATTGGCACAAAACAATAACTTGTGCTTATATAAGGCTGCATGGTTCATCAGGGGGAAGTGGCAAGGTTTCAGGCATGTGAGTTTTTCGTTCTGCTGCTGGTCGCACAAAAGATTTTAAATGACGGCATTTTGAGAAATCATCTTTTCTGTATTTTCAAGAGCGAGTTACGTGGTGTCGACACGTGTTAACATGACTTGCCAAACCCAACTGCCCCACGGGGACAATAAAGTTATCTACTACCACTACTACCATAGTTACGCACAGAGCTGTCCATACGCCGTAAACAGGCGAGAGGCCGTAAACTGGGCATAAACTGCTGTAAAAACCCAGATTGAGACGCAGATTCTAAATGCGTTGTATACATGTTCAAAGAATTCCTTTAAAACCTGAATAGTACCAGAATATCACACGTCTTAATCAGAAAATGCTATATTCAGAAAAAGGTTTTATTCTGAATATCCAAACAGAATATGTTGTTTACATCAATTATATCAAATTAGGAATATTTTCATATTCAGAATAATAGTGGAATATTGGTGTGCATGTAAATGTACTCATTGTTGATGTGCCTCAAATTATCAACCAAGTTTTGTTTTTAATCAAAACCTAGAGTCACAGCCAGAGACATGGTGGTTTTTGTTGGGCTACTGTCTGTAAAACTGAATCTAAAGAGACCGTATTCCATCTCTACAGACATGTCAACAAGATCTTTGTTCAACCAGCCAGCTCAGCCTACACAAAGTCTTTCATATTTTCATTTTGGTGACGTAACAAACAGTTAAACTAACTGTAGTTAACTGTTTCTGTGAGCATGCAGGCCACATATATTTTAAATCAGCTCGTAGCCTTTGGCTGCTTCTGTTTTCTGACACCCTTACTGTAAGCGCAGGTGATAAGCTTACATGTTTCTCTTACGTTTCTTTGCATGACTGTCTTCTCTTCTGTCTTACACGAATAACGGCAGGGACGTCTTTATTCTGAGACTCAAATCTTTATTTCAGAGGAATGCAGCATGCTCAAAACAGAGCTGAACTTTGGAAAATCTAGCTTTCCGGGTTCCTCATGCTCGAGCACGGACATAATAAATCAATAGCTGTTTTATTTTTTATTTTATTTTGAAGTTTGGCTCCAGTCAAGCTTGCATGATTGACACAGGAAACCAGCCACTGTCCACTCTCTCCCTGATCATGACTGATCCTCAACGCTCCACTCCAATCAAGCTGTGACCTGAAGAAATCACAGCCACAATGATGTTTTGACCTAATTATTCTACTCTTTTTTACTGCCCAGATGAAAAAGCCTTAGCTAGTGGGACTGATGCTATGCTAAGTCAGAGACTGGAGACTCGGACGGAGAGTTTCAGCTCTCTGTCGGCGGGACAAACCGCCCACAGTGTTGAGTTTACCGAGACGGTCTCTGAGAGTTCCTCCGTTTCTTGGAGGACGGTTGAGATTCAGATGGAAATGGAGACGGAGATGCAGAGCATAAGCTCGGTGGAGAGCATTTTTGATACCAAACTCTCAGCCAGCCCCAAACTGCTGATGGAAATGAGCGACGTCCAGGTGCAAAGTGGCGACATGGCTGAGTTCAGCTGCTCGTTCGACGGGCAGCCATTCACCGGGGTGGTATGGGATCATAACGGCCGGAGTGTGGCCGAAACAGAGAGGGTGAAAAGCTCTCAGATTGGGGGATTGTTGTCCCTGGTCATCAAAGGTGTTGGCGTGGCGGACCAGGGTCGGTACTGCTGCACCGCCACCAACCAACACGGCCAGAACTGCTCCTCTGCCCAGCTCACTGTTGAAGGTGGTTAATCTTTGTTTTGTTTTTTTATCATCTGGTCCATTTAAACTCTCCACCTGCTCTTCCTGCTTCGTCCCATCCCCTCATTATTTCATATTTCCTCTTAGCCTGTAACCCGTTAGACTGTAATAGAATAACTCGCTTTCTAATCTAGTTTATTCTCTTCCTGCTGTTGCAAGCTTCACCTCGCTAACCTCATCCATCCATCCTACTAAACCCTCTTTAGTGTTTCGAGCCTTATAAACTCTGACCCCTAATTACTCTCCCTAACTTTATTCTCACCCAGCTAAAGAAGCGAATCTCAAAGCAGAAACCCCAATCCCTTCCGATTCCCTGCGTAAAGTGTCTCAGACGGACAGGGATGCCGCTAGAGATCCCCCTGACCAAGACAAGCAGGAGGCGGTGGAGAAGCCGGGACCATTGCCTCCATCTTCCCAGAGACCGTACAGCCTCATCAGCCACCTGTATTTCCCGGACGTTTTGCCTCATGACAAGCGAGGGCAGCGCCTCTCCAGCTGCCCCGAGTTCTTGATCAAACTGCCCCCAGAGCTGCTGATCAGAAACAGAAACATAGACAGCGACAGCGGCTCATTGTATTGCGTTATGAAGGGGCTTCCCACTCCATTTGTCCTTTGGCTTTACAACCGGTTGAATGTTGACGATTCTGTGTCTTACTCTGTGAAACATGACGGCCCCCTGTGCTGTGTAAATGGGGGCTCTTACACTTGCAAAAATGTCAACTCAGCCGGAGAAGCTGTGATGAAAGGTTGGCATCTGCATGCTTTTGGTCCTTCTGCTCGCTCGGGCTTTTTTGGTTTGGCCCACCACTCATTCACACTGCTTTCCTAGACACTTCTTCACACGGTGGCACCACTTCTTCTTCAACAAGGTTTTAACTACTGTGTTTAGCAGAGGTCGCTGACCTTTGGGTCCTGCTTTACTGACTAAAACACGGAAAAAAAAGAGACACTCATATCACTGAGTATTTCCCACAAAAGCCAGACGTGCTGCACACTAAAGACCAAAAGGAAGCATGCAAGAATTTCAGTTTAAAGAAAAAAAAAGAAAAAAAAATGGATGATATGGATGCACGACGTGTCACTTATTCTAACAGTCTTGCACCATATGAGACTTTATGTGCAGTTCTGAGTGTGTTTTTGATTTGTAAATGTTTGTGTCTTTACAGTAACTGCAGCGGAGCACGAACCTAAGACTCAGACAAAGGAGGAAGTGAAAGGTAAATATAGTTTCATGTGAGCAGGGAAGTCTTTGTCCGTGACGTAAAAGTGTTTATTTCTTATCAAAGATTGTATGTTTATTGTTTTGACTTTGTCTTCAGGTTGCACTGGTAAGAATGTTTTTTTAATTACTTTATGCAATGTTCTTTCACCATCTTCCAGATAATCGTTAGCTTCTTAGTCCATTGCACATTTTTATACTTTTTATATTTATATTATATATATATATATATATATATATATATATATATATATATATATTATTATTATTATTTTAGGAAGCAAAAACGTGGAGCAATGGTATGATTAAGAAACACCTTTGAAAAATACTTTCCACCACGTGGACTTTTTATTTTATAAAGGAGACTTTTATGAGTAACATTTGTCAGATTTTCTGTTGCATTTTTTCGGAAGATTCACCGTTGTTTGTCTCACAAAGTGCTTGTTCTATGAGTGCAGCTGATTATATTGTGGTTGGAGTGTCTCACTTTACTTTAAATTGTGATTATCCCACTCAGCCTTCACTAGCTCAACCGTCACAGTGGAAGAGGAAACCCAGGAGTCGTACTACACTGGCCTAAAGTTAGCAGATAAAACCAGAACACTTGAACTTAAGCCAGATTCCAAACGCTACTCCAGCACTTTGGCAAAGAAAAAAGAAAAGCCAGTTTTCCTCAGCGAACTTTCTCCGGCAGCTGTGACTGTTGGAGAAACTGCAATGTTGACCGTCACGGTTTCTGGTTTCCCAAAGCCTGCTGTTCAGTGGTTCCACAACGGGCAAACTATAACAAGTTCGTCCGTGTACACATTTGTTCAGGAGCGAGACGAGTATAGCTTGGTCATTACAAAAGTTCGAAGGGAGTTTGAAGGAGAGTACTCGTGTACTGTCAGCAATAGATTTGGCCAGTCGACTTGCACTTCTTATTTGCATGTTCAGGTGAAGGAGCCAGAAAAGGAGGAACAAGTTGACAGGAGAACATTTGTACCAACTGGCAAACCGCCAGAATTCACTAAAATTATAGAGTCTCTTCAGTTGTCTGAGGGAGGTCAGGCTTTCTTCAGGTACATTGTGACCGGAGATCCTCTCCCTGAGGTTCAGTGGCTCAAAGGTAGCGTACACATTCAGCCGAGTGGGTTCTGCATCATTGTGAACAACCCAGATGGATCAGGCTTTATTAATATTAAGAGTGTCAAACAAGAGCACAGCGGCGTCTACACCTGCAAGGCCTCCAACCAACATGGGGAAGCCTCTTGCACCGCAGAGCTGCTGGTGCTCCGTGAAAAAGTTCAGGAAAAGAAACTAAAAGGTTTGCAAATATCCATGACTGAACAAACCACAGAATCCCGATTATATCAGGAAAGAACTCTGTCTGATCAGATGATTTATACTATTAGCACTGAAGACCGGCAGATTATTCCCAGCGAGGAAGTGGGAACCCTCAGAGAGCTCAATATCTCTGCTGCCACCCTTCACCGAGAGCAGCTTACCCACCAGGCCGCTGTACTGCAGTCTCATGAAATACAAGAGCGGGTTTCTTTGGCTCCCACTCTTCCACCTCAGGTCTCTGCTGTTCCTGTGAAACAGCTTCACATGGCGACTTTCTTGTCTTCCGTCCAGGAGAGACAAAAGATCACTGAGCAGCACTCCGAACGGATTCTCAGCCCTGAGATCATAGAACTCGAATTAGCCAAAGAGCAGCCGTCAAAACTAATGTCTGCCACATCTGAAGAGTTCCTCCCACTTACTACGGTGAGAGCCGAGGCCTTGACGGACCTGGCCACAGAGCATGTGAAGACTTTAAAGGAACCGAGGCAGCTTGTTACTAGTCACCAAGTAGAGCCCAATCTGCCCATCCTTGATGAAACTTTAGGCGTCACCCACAGGCCAGAGGAAGAGAGGAGTTTCAGAGTCACAGAGGGGGTTAAGATTTTATACACGGCTCAGTCTACAGGGCAACTGCCACTCACAGAAAGACACTCTGAGCCTTTGCCAGATTTAGATGCAGCCACTAAACTATTGGTTGAGAAAGAGCAATCAAAGCCAGTGGTAGCACCAGTGAGCGAATCTAGACTGGCGTTATCCAAGGAGCAGACATTTGAAATGCACAGACCAGAGCAGGAGAGCATCACTCCACACAAAGACGTGGTCTACAAGTCAGGTATAGTTGCTGAAGAAAAGTTTGAACTCCAAGGTGAACAGACAGGACAGTTACCAGGGATAGCTTCTTCTGTGTGTCTGCAACCTCAGAAAGAAGGAGAAAGACTTCTGAATCTGCAGGTTATCAGTGATCAAGATGTCTTGCAATCTGAGGGTAGGTTCAGCAGCGAAAAGCCATCTACAGAGCAGGCGGCAGCAAGGAAGAGTCCAACTTTGTTGTATTCAGTGACTCAAGAAGAGCAAAGAACTGCAGTTTGCGAGGCAACCTTAGAGTTCTCAGCAAAGACAGATGCCACATCTGTTCAGCCGAAGAAAGAGTTACCGCCAAAAAAATACCTCCAGTCGATTCATTCTTTTTCTGTGTTACCAAAAGAAGGAATACTTACGATCACCAAACCCGACGGGCAGATGGCAACACAGAAACAGGAAAAGGCTAGAAGGCATGCAGCTACCTCAGAGGAGAGAAGGGAGATCACAGCAGAGTATCACAAAGATCTTGATGTGTCGGTGACCGGGTTTCAGTCACAGCTTCGAACTGAGCCCAGGCCTTCGAGCATCCTCACAGTCTCCTCCCAGCCAATGCAGCTGCCGAAGGAGACGCCTTTTGTAAGCGAAGTCAAGCAGCAGCGAGCGCTAGTCCAGAAAGAGGACAACTGGAATATCATGCATTCTTTGAACGTCACAGAAACTCACAGTCTAGAGGAAGGTCACACTATTAGCCTTAAAACTAATGAGAAATTCAAGCCTGAGATGAAAATAGAGCCTAAGATACCTAAAAAAACTATTTTTATAGAGGAGAAGGCAGTTGCCACAGAAAGCTGTACTGTCTTAGAAGCCGCTGAGCAGGACTTTGCAGTCCAGATCCAGGAGGGCCAGTCGGTGCGACAGTCAGTGTTGCTTGAAGAAAAGCAGGTCATTATGGGAGAGAAGTCAAGTGAGATACATAAATCTGAGGGCTCGACCGTCAGCATCCTGACGCAGCCTAAAGGAGTTCTGTTTGTTCACGAGTCTCTTGACACTCTGACTCTACCTAAAGAACTTAACTTTGTCATTCAAATTCCCAAACCTTCAAGCTTGAATGTACGATGTCAGCTCAGAGACGCTCTTCAGTCGGCTGTGGCCAGTGATCAACCGGTGTTACTAGCCGATATTGTAGGACGGTTAGAGGCAGTGGAGGTACAGGAAGTGAAGGTTCAGAGAGAGCCCAAACTAGCCACATCTACATACCTGATTACTACTCCAGGCGCCCCCATGGAGATCACGTTGTCTTTTGAAGGGGAATACCCTCAGACAGCTGACCTAAGGTCTGAACTCCAGGTAGCTTTGCATGCAATGGTTTTCCAGGAGCAGCAAAGTCTTACAGCAGAGCAACCAGACACCATGCAGACTGACAAGCCTCAAAAAGCGCTCGTTCTCTCAGCACCCTCCAAAGAGGTGTTGTCATCTGTGGTAGACACCATGATGGTTGCAGAGAGTGCAGTTGGATTTCCTCCTGCTTCATCTCAGTCTGCAGCTGTCAAAACTGAAGCCAGGGCTTCATTTCAAAGTGCAACTGTTATGAGTCGGTCTGAGATTCATGAGTCTAGGCAGGTGGGTCAAGTTCCTGTTGAACAACATGTGGACATTTTTGTCCACAAAGAAACCAGAGAGGAGTTTCTATCAGAGGCAATCATGATCAGCGAGTCCTCTGACAGTATGGTAGATTATCCTGTTGTCATTGAAAATCTGGAAGACATTTGTGCTGAGGAAAACAGCAAGGCCAAATTTACAGCCACCATAAAGTACGTCACCAAAGTCAACTGGTTTTTCAATGGCCAATTGGTGGAATCTGGCAAAGAGTTCAAGTGTTCCAAAGACCACGACACATACACACTAGTTATCAACAAAGTTGTCAAGGAGAAGCATCAAGGAGAGTATGTCTGTGAGGCTGAGAATGAAGCCGGCAGGACTACAACATCTTCAAGACTCACTGTGGTCTCGAAAGGTTTGATGATGGGCAATTATTTGATATCATCATCAACTAACTTCACACTGTGAATTTCCATTCAGTTCTGTTGTCTGCAAACTTCAAACATAACTCAAACCTTATATGAACTTGGGACAGTGTTTATGAGTTGAATGCCCACGAAATCCTTTAAAAGACTGAAACTGAAAACACAAGGCCTCTTAAGGCTTATTTGGGTATTTTCCCAAGTAATTTGGATGTTTGAGGTTTTAATCAGACAGCAGTGACATCCTCACTTTTCCTTTAAGCACATCCATTCCTCCACATGCATATCACCCCATATGATATAACCATCCATTAGTCCTTCCAATGAATCACCTTTGACTAGAGGTGTTCCATACCATTTTTTTTTCCTTTCTGATACCTGAACTTGCGTATTGGCCGATACAGGGTACCAAATGTGGAGAGGGCTGGGTATCGCCAATGATTTCCCAAATCGATTTGATTCACAAAGCCCAATTCAATTACATTTGTGATTAGATATCAGTCAGGTTAGGGAAATTTAAGTTACAATACCAATTCAACTTGGATATAAAAGAGACTCTCAGAGAACTTCCGCTGTAAATTGTACAAGCAAGAAGCAACCCTCCAGATTAATGTTTACATTAAGAACTGAGCCCCAAAAAGTTAGCTTAAAAAATGTTTTACTTCTACATCCATGCTGAAAAGGCAGATATCAAAAGATCCATTTATGGATATGATATTATTGGTATCATTGTTCTTATGGCCTGGCTCAGGTTTGAGAGATTGAATGCCAGAGACATTTCTTTTATTATCTACTTTGACAGTCATAATGGAAAAAACATTCATAATCTACTTTAAAGTATATTTTTTCGGTCTAAATTACATGGTATCGGATCGGTGCATGGACTTAGACGCATACTTGCTGATACAGATACCAGTTTTTCAGGCTGTGTCTGAGGCATTTCCGATGGTGGTATCAGTATTGAAAAAACTCTACCTTTGACTTCATATCTTGAAACACCCATCAGTCCTCATTCGTGGTCCATTCCTCTTTGCATGCTTTCTCTCCTTTTCTTATTGCAGAATCACTTTCATCACATCTTCAACCCAAACCTAATACCATTTTTCTTCTCTACAGTCACAACCGGATAACTTTGTTTGTCACTTTCCATCCCAGGTTCACTACATCACCACCTCCAGTAGAAACTTTTTTGCTTCCATTTTGACTGCTTCTGTTTACTTACGTTGTATTTTTTTTTCTTTCTTTCCAAAAACACAGTGAAACCTGTGTTCAGGCACAGAATTGTCCCTGTGGAGATCAACATTGGCAACCCTGCCAAGTTTGAATGTGAAACTGAGGATGCTCCGAATGTGAGCTTCAAGTGGTTCAAAGATGGACACCAAATCAAAGAGAGTGACAAATACAGGATTATCAGTCGCTTCAGTACTTCCTCTCTGGAACTTCTGAACCCAAACAAGGACGATAGCGGTGAATACACCTGCAAGGCGTCCAATCAGCATGGTGGTGACGAATGTTCTGCCTCTCTCGTTGTGACAGGTATGAGCAACGCATGTTTCCTTCTTATTTGCTGGTTGAGTTTGGAGCTGTTGTTGATGTCTTTTGTTGTTGTTTCCTGGTTGAAACTTTGCGTTTCGTTTGCTTAATTGTGATCGTTTTTCAAGATTTCTTGCTGCTGCTGGTCTGTATTTGTCCAATTGGCTGGTGTTGGTGAAGGTAAATGAACATGTTACCACTAATGTGTTTCTCTTTTTCTAAATTCTTATAGAGCATTGCCCCCCTGCCTTTATAACTAAACCTGAGCCTCAGACTGTGTATGTTGGAAAGAGGGCAATGATACAGTGTGTAATAACAGGATCTGCCCCACTGAATGTTGTCTGGCTCAAAGACAACCAGGCCTTGCCCAAAGTGTCGACACACTACCAAACATCGTGTGAAAAGAATAAGCACACTCTTGAGATAACCAAACTTTTGCCAGGTGATATGGGGCTTTATGTGTGCAAGGTGTCCAATAATGTTGGGACAACCGAGTGCAGCACGGAGCTGCGTGTTATTGATAAACCCAACTTTGTAAAGCCCCTGGGTCCGATCGCGGCTGTGGTCGGCGCTCCTCTGCACCTGGAGTGTCAGGTGGATGAGGACACTGGAGTAAGTGTCACCTGGACCAGAGATGGTAGAAAAGTCCATCAGTCTCCAGACTGTAAACTGTCTTTTGAGGATAAGACAGTTACTCTTGATATCCTAAAGACCACACTGAAAGATTGTGGAAATTATGTGTGTACGGTGACAAATGAAGCTGGAAGTGAAAGCTGCTCCACCTCGGTCAAGGTCCAAGGTAAGAGATGTCTGTCTAGTTAATGTTCATGGCTACTGCAGAATTTGAAGCTGATGCCAATCTGCAGTATTGATAACTAATGTAATTGTGTTCTGTGGTGTTCAATTTCAATGGTATAAGTGCAGCTTTAACTTCTTAAATATCTTCTCTTTCAATGCTGGGTTGTTATTTTTAAATTACTTCTTTTGACTTCATATCGGCTCTTTTTTAACTACACACCTCTCCAGAACCGCCAGTCTTTGTAAAGAGGCTGGAAGCCACCTCCGTTTGGAAGCAAGGCAGCACTGCACGTCTGCAGTGTGTCATCAAAGGATCCCCTGAACTTCACACGTCCTGGTTCTTTAATAACATCGAGTTGCATGCTGGTGGCAGATATGATATCAGTCTGAAGGACGGTGTCACAACTCTTGAGATAAAGGATGTCATGTTGAGTGACAGTGGGAACTTTACCTGTGAGGTTCTCAATGAGTCTGGGTGTGAAAGCTGCAGCACTAAAGTAGCAGTGAAAGGTGTGTAGACTAATTGTATGTGTCCACAGGCGTGTTTTGTTGATGGCAGTAATTGTTGGACGCCCCTGATTTGCATAAAGTAGCCTAGATTCAACTTTACACAAATGAGAAGCGGGCAACATGAGGCCCTGTCTCTGGAAAGCATGCAATGCATTGCACAGCTGATTACAGACACAATAAATGGGAACGTGGAAATGCTGCCTGTGGACACGTACCTTAAAGCTCTTTTATTACAGAACAAAATTTAGAGTCAGAATAAGAACCCATCTAACTGAACTATCTGTCCCTTTTTAGAACCGCCATCTTTCAGAAAGGAGTTACTCTCCTTAGAGGCAGTCAGAGGATCTGTAGCTGTATTGGAGTGTGAGATTTCAGGCTCTACGCCATTCGAGGTGACCTGGAAAAAGAATAAGAAAAGCCTGTCAGCAGATAAGAAGTACAGAATAGTGTCGCAGGGGTCCCTGACCTCACTGGAGATCCACTCATTTGAGAGCGCTGATGCTGGTGAATATGAATGTGTCGTATCAAACGAGGTTGGGTCAGTAACCTCAAAGTCATTGGCTAAACAGAGAGGTTAGTGACATAAGGACATACAGGACAAACTTTAATTATAATTACTGTACTCCTCTTGGCAGCTGTTTATATCGTTATCACTTACACTGTTATTTCAGAGCCACCAATGTTCTCAAAGAGGATTGAAAGTGCGACAGCAGTGTTGGGAAATACAGTGAAGCTACAGGGAACCCTTAAAGGATCAGCTCCCATCACTATCAAATGGATGAAAGATTCTGAGCTGCTAAGAGATGATGATCCAAATGTCAAAATGGCTTTTGAGAACAACATTGCTAGCATTTCCTTCTCATCTGTTGAGATAAAGCACGGCGGCAAGTATGCTTGCCTTGCCGAAAATGAGGCGGGACAGCAGAAATGTGAAGCTGTCTTAACAATTCAAGGTTAGGACACATTCCTATTTATTAGAAGTTATGTTTAAAAGTTCATATGTACGATGTTTTTAACTCTAAAACTCACGTTATATTATAGAACCAGCTAGAATCTTAGAGAAAGCAGCATCCATCAGTGTGACTGCAGGAGATTCTGCCACATTGGAGTGCACAATTTCTGGAAGCCCAGACCTCAAAGTGAAATGGTTTAAAGACGGCAAAGAGATGATCAGTGGCCGTAAATATAAGATGACTCTGAAGGACAATGTTGCCTCCATGAAGATTCTTACGGCAGATAAAGGAGACACTTCAGAGTACAAGATGGAGGTGTCAAATAAAGTCGGAAAAGACGAGTGCACCTGCTCAGTCACTGTTATAGGTTAGTTTTAGCCAATAATACAAGTTTATTAACAACCTAAAGATGTGTCCCTTGGTGACAGTTATATGTATGACATATTTCTTTACACAGATCGTGCAGTTCCACCATCCTTCACCAAAACTCTAAAGAAAGTGGACGGGAGTATTGGTAGTAATGTTACGTTGGAATGCAGAGTTGCTGGATCTCAGCCGATGGTTGTTTCTTGGTACAAAGACAATAAAGAAATCCGCAGCAATGACAAATATAAGCTTGATTTCAGTGAGATTAAAGCCTCTCTGACGATAACCGGCCTGGAGCAAAGCGATGGTGGAGTTTATAAATGCCGGGCCTCTAATGATGCCGGAGAAAAAGAGACCAGTGGTTCTTTGTCCGTCAAAGGTCAGAAGAGTGGAATTACTTTGCCTTAAACCTGATATTAAACAGGCATTATGGCAGACATTTCAAATGATCAGAAGTTGTTGATTGGCTTTAAAAATGCATGCTCTTTTTCTTCCCCAAGAACCGCCAGTCTTCACAGTGAAACCTGAGTCCCAGGACACTTCACCAGGATCAAATGTTGTCATAAAATCAGCCTTTACAGGCTCAGCTCCTCTGGTTGTTAAATGGTTCAAAGAGGAGAAAGAGATTTTCACTGGGGGGAGATGTGTTATAAAGAAAGATGCCTCTTCAAGCTCTTTGGAGCTTCACTCTGTGAAACCCAGTGACTCGGCTAAATACACATGCCAAGTATCCAATGATGCTGGGAAGATGGATTGCACCGCAGCCCTCTTTGTGAAAGGTGCTGTTTCCTTCTTTCTTTCTTTCTTTCAAAAAAGCGATAGAGTAAACTGTTGTTTTCTTTACTTAACCTCTTGTTTTTACCAAAATTGTTGTTGTTAATTTACAGAAGCCCCAACATTTACAATGAAACTTGAGCCTTCACAGCTGCTGAAAACTGGACAGACTCTGAAGTTGTCCTGCAAAGTGCAGGGCACCCCTGTTATTAGCATCACATGGTTTAAAAATGGCTCAGAAATCGCTTCTGACAGCAGACACACGATGTCCTTCGACAGCTCTTTAGCAACTCTGGAGGTAGAGAACTGCTCTGTAGACGATAGTGGAGATTATGTCTGTACGGCGTCCAGCGAGGCCGGCAGAGAGCAGTGCAGCAGCTCAATCACAGTGAAAGGTTAGTTCAGTTTAAGTAGACTTCTTCAGAGAGTTTACCCTGTTTTTTTCTTAGACAAACTTGTCTGGTCCACATTGTTCTTTAACATGTTCAATGCTGCCTATGCTGTAGGCCTGTCAACGAATATTCTAAATTGTAAAAAGAAATATGAAATTAATATGTGATTGTGAAAACAAAAGCAAGAGAGTCGGCGTGTTGGTGACATTTCTATCATGCAGCTGGCGCCAAACCGGAAGGAAACAAACCTGAGGGTAAAGCAAGGTGGCACAAAGACGACAACGAAAGTGTGTAACTGAAGAGAAACCAGGAGTAAATTCATGAACTTCTGTCCATAATGAGCGATGCCAATATCGTCGGACAAATTAAAGGAAAAGCGAGAGACTCAGTGGTTTATAATTATTAATTAGGACATCCAACCCTGCCCTTCATTTTTAATGTGTGACTCGGTTTAGTTTGTAAACCTAATCTAAAGGTTTATGTTGATTGCCGACTCTAAATTGTGTTCCTAAGTTCTTCAAGAACCAAACTGTGTTTGAGTCGCTGCTCTGGAATTTGCTTCCCAACATATTGCCGCAAAACAATGCATTTCATTGGTGCATTGACTTTGGAGATAACCATTGCAAGTGGAGATTGTTTGTTTCAATGTTAAGGCTCTGAACAGCTAAATGAATTCTGTGGACCAGAACTTACTCCTCAGCCCTCTATTGCCTTTAAATAAAACATTTATTATCTTTGTTTTATAGAACCTCCTGTGTTTGTGAGGCCTTTCGAATCATCTGAGCTTGTAAAGGGATCCGACACTATCTTGAGAGGAACCGTTTCAGGTTCCCCTCCATTTGAAATATGTTGCTACCTCAATGATAAGCTGATCAGAAACGACAAAAGACATAAGATCAGTGTTGAAAACGACACAGTGACTCTTCAAATCTCAAACTGTGAGACTGGAGACGCTGGGACGTACCAGTGCACTGTTGCAAATGATGTTGGGGAGACATCTTGTTCTTGCCAGATTTCACTAAAAGGTTAGTCAAAGGACAGAGTCAAATGCTGCAGAAAGTTATCTGTCTATGTGTTTCCCAATTGCTTATGAATGAAGTTTTTATGCAAATTCAAGCAATTGCATTTTGGACCCATGCTGGCAGTGAACAATGTGTGATAACAAATGTAATCTAGGCACCATAATGTTTTCTCTGAAGTGCCATAGTCCTAAATAGTTTCATATTATTATAATTTGTGAGGTTATAAGGTTGCTGCACTTGTCCTTGTTATTTACAGCCAGTAGAAGGTTAGATCAGGGATGCAAAGATTTGCAATGTGGATCATCTGTTTTTGTGTGAATTCTCCTGTAGCCTACAGCCTCATCTGTGGTCTTCTCTCACTAGAATCACCATCATTTGTTGAGAAACTAGAGGATATAACCTGCATGGTGGGCTCTGATATCTCAATGAAGTGTGTGTTGTCTGGATCACTTCCCATGACTCTCTCCTGGATCAAGGATGATCAGGAGCTCACAGAAGACGAGCATGTTAAGATGTCCTATGATTCCAAAAGTGCCATGTTGTATTTGAAAAATGCTCGGTTATCACACGGCGGGAAATATGTCTGTCAGGCACAGAACAAAGCCGGGACTCAGAGATGTGCCGCTGTGCTCATAGTGACAGGTTTGTAGGATGTTTGTTACTTGTCTGAACTGCTGTTGCTTTCCTGTCAAGCTTGATGTTTTGTCTGTCGCATTAATACCTGTAAAGGTGGATTCATGGTTGTACATATAGTCTCTGCACAAAGCCGACGCCTTGTGAGGATATATACTTGTGTGCTGGTGTGTCTGCGTCTTTCTAGCGTATCTCTTTAAGAGAATAACAGCCACTATGTGTTTCTCCAAAAGTTGAATGTGTCTCAACTTAATTACAGTATTAAAGAAAAAACAAAACAAAAAATTAATATGCGAATCCCAAAATTAAAAATGGAATACTTACCACACAAACGAATATCAGAATAATCAAAGATTCTGATCCAGCCCTAGAATTTAAACTTGCAGTTTAAGGCATAATCACATTATACATGTTGGTGTGCATGTTATAATACAAATGTTGTCCACCAACAGAACCACCGTACATTCTTGAAAAGCCTGAATCCATGAACGTTTTGCCTGGCTCAAAGGTTACGTTTAATGTTCGTGTCTCTGGCACGCAACCGCTGACCATCAGATGGTTTAAAAACCAGACAGAGATTTTATCCAGTGCTGACTGCTCCGTTATCAAAGACAAAGACTACACATCATGCTCACTGGAGATTTTCTTTGCCAAAGCTTCTGATTCTGGGGAATATGTCTGTGAAATGCAGAATGATGTGGGCTCAACTTCCTGCCAGGCAATGCTCTTTGTTAAAGGTTAATACTGGTTTATCACCTTTATCACTTTCTTTATTTTGTAGTGATCAAAATACTTGAGTAAATTCTTAATTCATTTCTTTCAGAACCTCCTTTTTTCATGGAAAAACCTGAAGGTGTATCAGTAGTAAGAGTGGGAGACAGTAATGTGTTTGAGTGCAAGGTTGCTGGTTCTCCAGCGATCTCTGTGCGTTGGTTCAGAGATGGAGCTGAGATTCACCAAAGTGTCAAACACAAGATGTCGTTTCGTAACGCTGTAGCCACATTAGAGATTTGTCAAGTTAGTGAAAATGACAACGGGAAATACTTCTGTGAAGCCTGCAACGAAGCAGGCACAGAGAGTTGCACTGTTGAGCTAGAAGTGAAAGGTTGGTTTTCCTTTACATGTTTACATATTGTCAGAGTTTCAGTTAAAGTTGAGAACAAATTAAATATGACATCACTGATACAAATGAAAGGTTGCTTTAGTATGATTTGCTTTGTTATTTCAGAGCCTCCTTTGTTTGCTGAAGAGCCGACATCTATCGAGGTTGTAAAAGGTTCCACAGCAGTGTTTGCTTACAAAGTTGCAGGAAGTGCTCCTTTTAAAATCATATGGTTCAAAGATAAAAAGCAAATCCAATCCAGCCAAAAGTACATTATCGCTTTTAGCGAAAATGTGAGCTTGAAAATCCAGGGCTGTAAAGAGGAAGATGTTGGTACTTATGAGTGCGTTGTAGCCAATGAGGTTGGAAGTTGTACTAGCTTTGGAGCGTTGTCTCTGAAAGGTTGGTTTTACTTATGGCTGTACATCACACTGACATACGTTACAGCACTGTACACTTTCTGGTTTTACAATATCTTTTCTTTGTATTAGTCCCTCCAATGTTTGTTAAGAAGATAGAAAATATCTCCACTATTCTGGGAGATGTAGCGGTCTTTCGCTGCACCGTGGACGGCTCTCTGCCTCTCTGTGTACAATGGCAAAAAGACGAGAACTGTATCGCAGAGGATCCAACGATTGAGAGATGGTTTGAGAACAAAGAGGCCACTCTGAGGATTCCTGCCTGTGAGGCGACTCACAGTGGGAAATACACCTGCCTGGTTGTAAATGACGCGGGGCAGGACAGATGCTTTGCCACGCTTAAAGTGCAAGGTAGCTCTGCTTCATGCTTGATTCTTCTGCATAACGTTATAGGGAGTTTTAAATGCAGTAACAAATTCTTACCTCTTTTTCTCGGTGTTGTAGAACCACCTATCATCCATGAAAAGCCAGATGTAATCAAAGTGACTCGTGGAGATCCGGTTAGTCTTGAGTGTAGAGTAGCTGGAAGTCCTCAGATCAGGGTAAGATGGACTAAAGAAGGCAAAGAGCTCCAGTCAAGCAGGAAACATCATCTCTACTTTGATAACAACCTCAGCAGTCTTAACATACAGTCGTCTCAGCTAGAAGACAGCGGAGAGTATCTGTTCGAAGCCACAAACTCTTTTGGGATTTGCAGATGTAAAGTCATGCTCGTTGTTTTAGGTTTGTAAAATACTCTTCAACTTGTTTTAGAACAAATTGTTTGTGTTTTATCTTTGACTCTAATGATCTTTTACTATCACTTTAAACAGAAGAAATCATTCCACCGACGTTCGTTAGGAAATTAAAAAACATTCAAGAAATGATGGGTTCAGTGGTTACCTTGGAGTGCAAAGTGGCCGGCTCTCTTCCGATATCAGTTGAGTGGAGAAAAGGGAAAGAAAATATCAGCAAGAGCTCCAAATATGAACTTCTGTGCATTGGAAATACCGTGTCGCTGAAGTTCAAACTGAGCGAGGGCGCTGATACGGGAGAATATTCCTGTAAAGTTATCAACAAAGCAGGCAGCTGTGTGTGCAGTGGCGTTCTTACAGCTAAAGGTTAGCCTTCAAAGGTTGAACTTTGAGTTTTTTTCTGACCAATAGCTAACCCTTGTTAACCGTTAACTGACAAGCAGGCAACGGAGTCCCAAATCACCCGGCAAAGACGCTCTGAAGTACTTTCTGCTCTCAAGCGCCTACACATGATCCGCGGTAAAACTGCTCTGCTCCGGCCGTGTCATTGGTTCCTACGGGGAGAGCGGTGCTGCCCAAGTAGGCGTCACGCACCGCTCGGAAATGCTGCCGAGTGATGCGCTTAAAATTAAAATTACTTCAACTTTGAACTTTCAAGGCGCAACCAATTCTAGAAGCAATGATGACATTATGATATATCTGTGCTGGCCATGTGTCTCTGCTTTGCGCCATACCTCACGACTTTATCGCGGATCAGGTGTAGGAGGCTTCAGCGTCCGCGGACAGCTTGTACGGGTTGTGTAGCCACGATGTTGTTTGCCTTGTCATGGAAACATGCAAACAATTTACTGGAATTGCATAGCCTATTTTTGTTTTACACTGCAAAAAAGCGTTCGGTCAATCTTCTTGTGGGTTAACGGTTAAACGGTCATTAACATCCCTAGCTGACTTAATACATCTTTCAACTCAAAGGCTGTTAGTCATTGTAATCATTTTCCTGTGTGGGTTTTAG
This sequence comes from Perca fluviatilis, assembly GCF_010015445.1. NCBI lineage: Eukaryota > Metazoa > Chordata > Actinopteri > Perciformes > Percidae > Perca > Perca fluviatilis. Next base: position 39,001,337 of record NC_053123.1, on the reverse strand, counting down.
TGCCACCAAGTTTCGTAGCTGAGCCTGAATCTCAGGCGGTTGTTCCAAAGTCGACTGTCCTCTTCAGAAGTGTCTTTGAAGGAACACCTCCATTTACCGTGAAATGGTTCAAGGATGACATCGAACTCATCTCAGGGCCATCGTGTACAATTAGACTGGAGAAATATTCTTCCTCTGCAGAGCTCTACTCGGTCGAGACTCTGCAGTGTGGGATTTATTCCTGCCAAGTTAGCAACGCAGCGGGCGCAGTGCAAAGTGCGGCAGAGTTGTTGGTGAAAGGTTGGACTTTATCTTTTTTTCGTCCACCTCGATCATCATCACCGTTATCAAGTTAACTCCATCTTTTTTCTCCATTTTCACAGCTTCTCTGTCTTCATTTTCTCCACCTGACCAACACACCATTTATTTTCAGAGTCATCGGTCACCATCCTCCATGCGTAACACTGATGCAGGTGTTACTTTATGCTGACCTTAGTAACTTAATTTTCTTTGACTTTTGCAGAACCCCCTCAGTTTGTCCTGAAACTTCCTCCCACTACCTTTGTGAAGCAGTGTGAGGGACATCGTTTCGAATGCAAGGTCACCAGCTCACGCTCTCTGAAGATGTGCTGGTACAAAAATGACCAAAAGATAACCGATGGAGGCAATTATAAAGTAATGTTTGTTGACTCGACTGCGTACCTCCAGCTGAACACCACAAGGTTTGCGGATAACGGAGTCTACTCCTTCGAGGCTCATAACGATGCTGGCAGTGTGAGCTGCAGCACCATTCTCACAGTCCAAGGTCAGCTATCGAACAGATATCTTTACTACACAGTTTTGTTTGTGGAAACAAAACGTCTGAACTCATATAGCATGAAAAAGAAGGAGTGAAAATCTGTCTAAAAACTTCAGTATGGATCCCAACAGCCCCCGTCTTCTGTGTTTTTCTGTGTACATGTTTTCCCCTATTTTTGGAATGACCTACGACACACCCTTTACCCTAAAGCAGGGGTAGGCAACCTGTTGCTTTTACCCAATCTCTAGTGGCTTCCTGTGGCATTTTAATTTTAATTTATTATTGTTGAAGGCCTAAAGTGATTCTTACATTCTCCATTGAGGCTACATAACATTTCAGTCAACTAAAATGTTCATCATAGTCTACGTAGGGTACATCTACAGCCCGGCTTTAGCAGTCTTGTTTTTCCTTAGACTAGCTCTGGATTCCAAATCCAAATAAAGAAAAGTCTTGGAGGAACATGGATCTTTTAAAAGTGCATAGACCGATTAATTGGCTTTCACAGCCAACGCTGCTTGTTTACCACAATCTGCGGCAAGAAACAACAAAACAACAAACGTAATACAACAAAAGTAGTATTGTACAACATTTCCAGAACAAGCACATTGCGTTTGCTGAAAGTATCCGGCTGGGGATGAGAGAAGGAAAGCAATTTCAGAACTTTTGCAGAAAACAAAGCACAGCAAATGTACTTTTAAGAATTGGATCAAATCTCCAAACTCCACTAGTGCTGATTTTTGCTAGACCATGAATACATGAAAGAATCATTCACTAAAATATCAAAGCACCTATTCCTAGACTTAAAAAACTAAACTGAGATATTTCAGAAAATATATGCGCCTCTCAGCAAAGACATCACCAATAAATGAACCCTAATTTAGAATTATTAGTTATGTTGATTTGCCAACTCAGACTTAATAGACTTTGTTACCCTCATTATAAGGCTTCTTTTTTGGGGCCGAAAATGGCTCTTCTGATAGTAAAGGTTGCCGACCCCTGCCCAATACCCTTGACTCACGTTTTCCATGCTAATTTCCCAGATTTTCCCTTCTCTCACTAATGATCTTTCTGTCAGTATCTGGATGGACTCCTCTAGCATGGAGTGAACTTAAGCATGACCCTCAACAAGAATTTCTGTTCTATGGAACTGACCGATATCTCTGATATATTTTCCAGAGTCCCCATCCTTTATCAAATCGCCAAGTCCAGTAGAGGGCGTTATAGGGAAAGACGCCAGCCTACACTGTGAGATGTATGGCACTCCACCTTTCCAGGTTAACTGGTACAAAGACAAAAGGCCACTGAAGGACAGCAGGAAATATAAGATTGTCAGTGTGGCCAGCTCTGCCACACTTCACATTATGAAACTGGGGCAAGACGATGCTGGTCTTTACGAGTGCAGAGTGTCAAACAATGTAGATAGTGCAACCTGTCGCACTACCATTAGCCTGAAAGGTTAGTACAGAATCAACCCGTTCTCAATCCCAACTTGTCAAATACTGAAGCTTGGTCAGTGGCCCTCAGTGTCAGAAACTGACGCAAAACTACCCCTTTAGCTCCCCACCGAAAATAAAAAAACACTGGACTTTTACCCAGGAGACGGGGGTTATGACCCTTTCTTGTCCCCTGTGTCACTTAAACGTATATTTTGTACCCCCACTAATGATCTTTTTCCAAACGTAACTTATTGGTTTTAGGTTGAAAAATGACGCCAAGAGTCCTGACCCAGAGCCTAAAAAATTGACACAAAGGGGCCAGCTCAGAGCATTACAAAGTGACACAAATAGGCTGTCCTATAGTGTTAAAAAGTGACACAAAGGGGCCGACCTAGAGCATTGACAAGTGATGCAAGGGGCCAACCCAGAGCGTTAAAAAGTGAGGCAAAGGAACCGACCCATAGCTTTAAAAAGTGACAGAAAGGGGCCAACCCAAAGCAATAAAAAGTGACACAAATAGGCCATCCCAGAGCATTAAAAAGTGACAACAAGGGGTCTTGACCAATCATGTTTGACGAGTTGGGAGGGAGAATGAGTTGGCCATTTCCCAAAAGCCTAGTCTCCATGCGATTACCTCTCCTCACCTATGCTCTTTCCTTCACTATTCAGAACAACCAGCATTTGTCAAGAAACTGGCCGACCAGTCTGTGACAGTCGGTCAGCAGCTGACGCTCACAACTACAGTGAAAGGCTCCGAGCCTTTGACTGTGTCCTGGGTTCAAGACAAGGATCACATTCTCAGAGACGGTGATAACAGGAAGATCACCTTTGAGAATAACGTGGTCACACTTGTAGTTCCCAAAGCTGACTCGACCACGGCTGGAAAATACACATGCCAGCTGAGGAATGACTCTGGAGTTGTGGAGTCGGTCTCCCAAGTCACAGTTCTAGGTTTGTAGAACTCCAGACTTCATTATGTTTTTGCCAGTGACAGTGTACGGATTCGTTTAGCTTAATATCTTCTTCCCTAATTTTTAGAACCCGCTGTTATTGTGGATAGCCCAGAATCCTTGAGCGTGAAGTCAGGAGAGAATACAGCTCTTGAAGTCAAAGTATCTGGCTCACCAGAACTGAAAACTAAGTGGTTCAAGGATAACAAAGAGCTCTCCGCCGGTGCCAAGTATCAGATATCCTTCACAAAGAAGATTGCTGCCTTGAAGATTCGCTCTGCTGATAAAGCAGATGCTGGAGAATACAAGCTAGAGGTTAAAAACCATGTCGGTACATCCTCTTGCAAAATTAAGCTCTCCGTCTCAGGTTGGTGGCCACTTCACAAACTTTTGTCTTTTACTGATATTTTAACCCTATACATGGCAGTTAGCTATTTTTTTTTTTTGAATGGCGTTTCATAACGGTTTCGACACGATATAAATCCATTTTCGGTAAGTACGGGCGTGAACACCTTGAGTGTAGGGTAAGCTTTAGGATCCTGCTCCTTTAACAACTTCCTGGTTCCACGACGGCCAAGAAATCAAGAGTGGGCCGAACTATGATATTAGCTGCACTGACAATAACTGCAAGCTGATAGTTCCAACAATCAAGATGTCAGATTCTGGTAAATACACATGTAAAGCTGTAAACGCTGCAGGAGCCAGCGAGACAAGTGCTTCGATGAACGTGAAAGGTCAGTAGAAGTGAACAGAACATCTCAAGGATGTGTTCGTCAGCGCCCGATCATGGCTCGTTTCAGAAAGTTAATGATCTTTTTTTATTTGAACCCAGAACCTCCATCTTTTGTGGAAAAACCTGAGGCGACGGAAACATTGCCCGGCAAAAACGTGTCTTTCTCATGCAAAGTGAAAGGCAGTGCCCCCCTGAAAGTCAAATGGTTCAGGGGAGCCAAGGAAATGCAGCATGGAAGAGGCTGCGAGATCACATTGAAAAACGATGTTGTCACTTTGGTGCTTCACAAAGTCGAAAAGTCACATGCAGGAGAGTACACCTGCCAGATCATTAACGATGGAGGGAAGGATAGCTGCCAAGTTAACCTGTTTGTGAAAGGTTTGTTAGCATGATTGATATCTTTTTTTAACCAGCTGTGCACTCTGAAAGTGAGTTTGATGTAACTGATCATGGAATTGCCTCTCTTAGAACCAGTCCACTTTGTGAAGAAGCTGAAGGACGTTTCCTCTGAAAAGGGGAAACCTCTGAGGCTTGAGGTCACATTCGCTGGAACCCCCAGGGTAAATGTGACCTGGAAGAAGGATGGTAACCTCATCTGGGCTTCGTATCAGTACAATGTGATCACCACGGACACCTCCTGCATCCTGGAGGTTCTTAACTCTGACAGGATGGAGGCAGCCGGTAGATACTCTTGTGAGGTAGACAACGGAGTCGGAAGTGACAAGTGTGATGCACAAGTCTCAATTCTAGGTAAACCTACTAACGTACATGTTTTGTGCTTAGTTTGGTAGTTTCATTAGTAATCATTCATGATCATTAATTCATTTATTCAGTCATTCATTCTTTCATTTGTTCATCAACTCAACATCTAAACCATCATCATCATCTTTCACTTTAGAACGACCATACTTTGTTGAAAAGATGGAGCCAGTGGAGGTAACTGTGGGCGATGCCGTTACCCTGAAATGCCGTATTTCAGGAACTCCTGACATCTCCGTAGCTTGGTTTAAAGCTGACGGGAAGCTGCGCAAGTCCAACACTTGCTCAATGGACTTCGCAAACGGTGTTGCCACTTTGAAACTGACCAAAACAACTAAGTTTGATCACGGCGAATACGTCTGCATGGCAGAGAACCGGGTTGGTTCAGCTTCTGCCAGCTGTAATGTGACGGTGAAAGGTGATGCTCGTTTCCCATACTTCTTTTCTTTTGTTAATGAATCCTGCTGTGATTGTCCGTTGGGTTGTTCAGTGACAGTAAGACTAGGGCTGCCCCCTCTGGGAAGATTAGTTGACTTTTCGTTTATGCTTTCTCATGCTGAATGATTTGTTTCCAAGCAACTTTGAGCATATCTCTGCTAAACATTTAATGTCATGCTTTTGCGTTATTCTTTTTGGAAAAACTCAGTTTTACAGATCTGTCGATTAAATCAACCAATCCCTTAGTTGACAATGAGTGTTGGTAAGCTAAGGACAGCCCTAGATGAGACTTAAAAAAAAATCACGATTACAAATCTTCAAGTTTTCTTACCTTAAAGACTGATCAGCTGTTTTTCAATAGTTCTTTCACTGTTTTTGACACAAGTCGTATTTCATCCATAAATTGGATTTCCTCTTACGTAGAGGCAAATGCATGGCAACATACGTAACGATGGGCACATTTCTAACTTCGGCATTGCTTCTCTCAGAACCTGTGTGCTTTATCAAGAAGCTGGAGGACACTACTTTCATTGTGGGTCAGCCACTGAAACTAGTCTGCTCGTACACTGGAAGCCAGAGGGTCCACGTCACGTGGAAAAAGGATGGCAAGCTGATTTGGGCTTCTTATCAGTATAATGTTAGAACTACTGATGCGACCTGCGTTCTGGACGTCCTCAACAGCGACAGGCCTGAAGCAGCTGGAACGTACACTTGCGAAATTGACAACGGAGTTGGAAGGGATGTCTGCCACGCTCGTGTCAGCCTAGGTAACGTCACAATCTCTTAACACACCATCTGCTTTCAAGTCATCTACTAACTGTGTCAACAACAGAGGTTTTCTTTTGTTGTCTGAAAGAACACAGTAGGTAATGATCTCAGTTTAGGGCGCTTTCACATCTGTAATTTTGGTAGTTTGGTGCAATACGAGGCTGAGTTGTTGCATTTTTCATTTAGTTGGGTTTGCGTTCACACTACACTTTGTCAAACACACCAACATTGTAAACAAATGTCCCAAGTTGGGAACGGTTGCTGGTCTGTTGGACAGACAGGTTTTCTGTTTTTGTTTTAGTGTTTGCAATATTTTAGAAGAAGGTGAACAATGTGAGCATTTGACAGACAGCGAGTGAAGGAGAGTGCAGCACTGATGAGAGAGAGATGATGTGTTGTCACACAGATGACCAGCGATGTGTGCTCACAATAACTTGTAGATCTGGATGTTATCCCTTGAATCATATGGATTTTTTAGATTAGTTTTTGGGACTTTAAAGCAAATTGGTCCAGGTTTCGGTTAAAACTAACCAAACTGCTCAGGTGTGAAAGCACCCTTGGACTACGGTACTACCTGCACGCTAGCATAACATAACATAATGTAGGCTTGATGCAACTAACCCAACAAATACTCCTCTCAGAACCGGCCCGTTTCGTGAAAAAGCTGGAAGACACGTATTTCAGACTCGGTGAACCCTTGACCATCAAGAGCATGTACGCTGGAAGCCAGAAAATGTCCGTGACCTGGAAGAAGGACGGAAAACTAATCTGGGCATCATACAAGTACAACGTCAAGACCACCAATGACACCTGCATCCTGGAAGTCCTCAACAGCGACCGAGAAGAGGCCATCGGAAAATACACATGTGAAATTTCTAATGCTGGAGGAAGCGATATCTGTCACGCTAATGTCAAACTAGGTAAAACACCTCACCTCTTTACAGGGATTTTATTTTGCACTTTTAAAGGAAATCATGTAACCAGCTTGTTGTAATCACCACTCATTGCTTTAATTATCTAACACCACCATTGCTACTTGATTTCTTAGAACCAGTTCACTTTGTGAGAAAACTGAAAAACACCTTCTATAAAATTGGCCACCCTTTGACGCTGGAGTGCACGTTTACCGGCAGCCAGAGGATTTATGTCAGCTGGATGAAGGACAGAAAACCCATCTGGGCATCGTACAAATACAACGTTAAAACTACCAAATTCTCCAGCACCCTGGACGTTCTTAACAGTGACGGTCGCCAAGCTGTCGGGAAATACTCCTGCGAGATTTCCAATTCAGAGGGCACTGATATCTGCCATGCTATGGTTAAGATAGGTAAAGCCTCTGACAGACTCAACTCATGACCATCATTTTTTTTGTGTTTACAATCAATTTGAATAGAGTTGCAAGGATTAATCGGTTAGTTGTCAACTATTAAATGAATCGCCTGTGTGACAGTAACTGAATATCTTTGAGTTGTGGATAAAACAAGACATTTGAGGACGTCATCTTGGACTGATCCACATTTTATAGACCAAACAACTAATCGATTAATCCAGACAATATTCCAAAGATTAATCGACTGTACAAATAATCATTCGTTGCAGCTCTAAATTTGTCATTTCAAAATCGTAAATTATATCCAATCCCCTGCAGGACAATCCTTTTACATTACCATATTTGAATTGCTGTAACATATTAAACATGCCACTAACACCACCATTGCTTCCTGCAGAACCTGTGAGCTTTATTAAAGAGCTGGAAGACACCACTTTCAGACTCGGCCGGCCCCTATCGCTGTACTGCGCCTACAGTGCCAGCCCCAGGGTCCATGTGAGCTGGAGAAAGGATGGCAAACCGATCTGGGCCTCCTACAAGTACAATGTCAAGACCACAGATAATTCCTGTGTCTTGGAGGTTCTAAACAGCGACCGCTTAGAAGCAGCAGGGAGATACTCCTGCGAAATTTCTAACTCTGAGAACACGGCAGTCTGCCACGCACAGGTCAAACTAGGTAACATATTTAACATGACGGCTCATAGTGAGGGCTCATTTGTTTCAGTTTTTATGTTTTCAAAAAAATACGAGAATATATATCGGTATTGAGAATGTGTCTAATAAGAATGGGAATCCATGATTTGTCCCCAGGCTCGCATCTGTAGTCTTTAAGATGAATGTTTTCAAAAGTTTTGAGCGTTGATAATCTAGGCTGCAAATGGAAAGTGGCTGTTACCTAAATGTGGAACCAATCATTTGTTCTCTTTGCTTGAGATTCATGTTTTTTGTCGCTGACTTTTTGGACCCTGATGAATATATTTAATCAAATAGTCATCATGTTTCCAGAAAGACATTGTAGGACTGAGGAAAGTAGGAGTGGGAATCACCAGAGGCCCTACGATACGATATTATCACGATACTTATGTCACGATACGATATTATTGCGATATTCTGCGATATTTTAAAATGTATTACCTTTTTTCCAAATTCAAATTATGTTTCCAAAGGAAACCTTTGTCAACCATCTAGTAGACTGAAAACGCTAATTCATTTCATTATTCTAGTACTGAAAGGTTTATTTCTCATGTGCAATTGAATAAAATCGATATTTTCTGGAAATGAAAAAAGGCAAATTTGAAAACATTTTGTTGAGCTATTTACATCAGACAAATCAGACGTTTTGACCCGCCACTGTACAAATATTTGTAAAACCCACAGATAGATGTAAAGACTAACCTATAGCATTGATTAATGAAAGATATTTTAAATTACAAAATACTGGGATACGAGGTTTCTGCCCGACAGCGACGATTTGCTGCACAAAACATTTAGTTTTACCAAATTGAGATGGAGAGACTGAACTCCAGCTTAATTTATTTATTTGGTGTATGCTCTTCACTTTTCCCAAAATTTTCGAAGCTGGACAGATGTGCCCAGTTTGCAGTAAACCATAGTGGATGTTAATTTCGGAGCATCGTTAAAAATCGTTAAAAACGGAAACAATGAGCCTTATTTATAGTTTCACTGATCACTTGCTAACTCTATTTCACATAATCTCACTCATCTTTCTCAATAGTTGACCGGCACTAACAGCTAACATCCTTGCCTTTTTTAGAACCTGTGCGATTTGTGAAAAAGCTGAAGGATATGACCTTTAGGGTTGGCCAGCCTCTGAAGCTTCAGGTCACGTACACGGGCAGCCAGCACGTGCACGTGAGCTGGACAAAAGACGGCAAACCAATCTGGGCTTCCTACAAGTACAACGTCAAGACTACCGACAACTGCTGTGTCTTGGAGGTTCTCAACAGCGACAGAGAAGAGGCTGCTGGGAAATATTCCTGTGAAATATCGAATGCTAGCAGCTCTGCTATCTGTCACACTCATGTCAGACTAGGTAACAGCCCTCTAACCATAGACTGTGAAAATAATGGACATAGCATCCATGATGTCCCCCATCGGTTTGTGCACTGCTGTTTTGGAGCCTTAAGTTTGGTGTTACGGGCGTTTTTTTGCTAACGGATGTGACGTTTTTGTACGAGAGGGTGGAGCTGGGGAGTGTTGTTTTTGGTTTTATGGTACTGCGCTAAGCTAAAAGCTAAAAAGGGAAAGTTGCTGATTTTCAACCCTTTTGAAGTGAATCATCCAGCTGAGATTTACCGGCAGGTAAACACAGACCTCCGGGTACCGGAGACATTCATCTGTAGCTAGTTTGCTTAGAACAAGTGAGAAGTAGGCTCATTTTCTCATATTTGTTCTATAGAAACAGACTTTTTTTTTTGAGCCAGTGGAGTCGCCCCCTGCTGGAAGTTAGACAGAATGCAGCTTTAAGTAGCTTCAGCATTGGCTTCACTTTTTAAACCCGGAAGCTTTGTCCACTATTTTCACAGTCTGTGCCTCTAACATACTCACTCACTGTTTTATGAGCAGTTCATGCTACATGACATAACTAACACCTGTTGCTTCTCTCAGAACCTGTGCGCTTTGTGAAAAAGCTTGAGGACACATCGTACCGCCTGGGCGATCCATTGAGTCTGACGTGCACGTACGCTGGCAGTCAGCGAGTGCACGTAAGCTGGACGAAAGACGGCAAGCCAATCTGGGCATCATACAAATACAACGTCAAGATTACAGATTCCTCGTGCGTTTTGGACATCCTCAATAGCGACAGAGATGAAGCAGCCGGGCTCTATTGTTGTCACATTTCTAACGCAGAAGGTTCTGCTGTCTGTGACGCTTATGTCACTCGTAAAACCTCTAAGAAAGGTATAACCTCCACCCTTACATCTCTATCACTAACACAGAACATTAATCTTTTGCTAAAACATAGCCAAAGAAAGCAGACTCTCATGTTACTCCCAGACTAGCTTCTGTTCTGCTGGTTTTAAATCTACAGTTTTAAAATGGGCATCTTCCATCAACCTTTCTGAAAAGTTTTTTTGAAGAGTTTTTGCAGCGGACATTTTCTTAAAACCCTTACCAGGAGTGCAAAATGAGGCACTAGGCTTAATGTGGAACGAAGCATTTGTTCTATTTACTTTTGACCCTGACAAATAGATTAAATAAAACATTTGTCATGTTTTCAGAAAGACGAATGGAAGAAACACCCTGAGTTACACGTTGTACGACTGAGACTAAAGGAACACAAGCTAGCCCGGGAGTACGCTGGGACTCCGGGTCTCTCTGTACTTCACTTCACATTAAATGAAGCCTAATTTAATTTCAACTGTGAACTATAATTAATGCATGTTTGCTTCTAATTGCTTACCATCACCTTTGCATTTAACAACTATCACTGCTTCTCACAGAACCTGCTCACTTCATCAGAAAGCTGGAAAACACAACGTTCAGAGTCGGCGATCCGCTGATGCTTAGAGTTGCGTTCACCGGTAGCCAGAGAGTGAATGTGAGCTGGAAGAAAGACGGGAGACTGATCTGGGCCTCTTATCAGTACAATGTCAAGACGACGGACTGCAGCTGTGTGCTGGAAGTCCTCAACAGTGACCGAGAAGAAGCTCGGGGAAGATACACTTGTGAAATTTCCAATGCTGAAGGCTCCGATATCTGCCATGCTTATGTCAAACTAGGTAACACTAACTAACAACACAGCTTGTAGTTCTCTTTATTTCATGCATGAACTGAATAATTCCTACAGATAACTGTCATTGCCACTCACATCACTCAGTCTTCCCAACTTCTGTAACTGTTCTTGCCCTCATGTACGGGTAAATCTAGCTTCATTCACAAAAACCTCCAGTGTTTCCCCAGGGTTGACTGCATCATTCATGGACTCCTGGTGACGCGTTGCTGCTAAATAACTGCAGGGGAAACACAGCGGGTATTTGGCGTTATTTTTGGGATAAAAAAAAACCCTAGCCTTTCTACGCATGAGAACATCCATGGATTCCTTCGATATTGCACAGTCCCAGAGTTTCTCGTCCTCGGCATGTAAAGATCCATGGTTTCTGTGATTGATTTCAACATTGCTTCTCTCAGAACCCGTACGCTTTGTCAAGAAACTGGAGGACGTCTGCCACGAGCTGGGCAAACCTCTGCGGCTGGAGTGTACATACGCTGGCAGCCAGAGGGTTAACGTGACGTGGAAGAAGGATGACAAACTCATCTGGGCTTCCTACCAGTACAACGTGAAAACCAGCAACTCCTCCTGCGTTCTGGAGGTCCTCAACAGCGACAGAGCCGCAGCCGCCGGAAAATACACGTGCGAAATTTCCAATGCCGAAGGAACTGACACCTGTCATGCTCATGTTAAAATAGGTAACACCGTAACTCATTCATCTCATTAACGCTAACATCCGGGGTAGTCATCGTTTCCTGTTGTTTTCAGTGTAACATGTAAACAGTCCTGTGTTAGGGTGTTGGTGTGTTTCACGATGGTTGGTCCTGTGTTTGTTGGGTTTGGAAAGTAAGATATATATTCAAATGTGTTACACGTCTTTTACAAGATGTTTTCCATGTTTTCACGGTTCGTTTTGGTTTAAAAACTACGGGGTTGCTTTGTAGTTTGGACGGCAGAAACTGAGCCCTTTGGAAACGTTCGACTCATAATTAGGTTTTATCAGTGATGAATATTGCGAGAGAGAGTCGGAAATCTTTCAGAAAAAAAATTTGTAAAATGTTAAAAGAAATAGTCGGAATATTTTGAGAAAAAGTCAGAATATTCTAAGAAAAAAAGTCAGAATATTCTAAGAAAAAAAGTCTAAACAAGAGCCCCTAAAACAGAGACATTTGGAGATAGTGCTGGCCCCGTCTTTGGGTCACTATGGTTGGATCAGATAAATATTAGCTTGCTCTAAACAAGGGATTCGTAGACAGGAACTGTAAAACATGTGGTGGATATTCTGTTTGTTTGCTTTTGTGTTAAGTTTTTTATGTCGTGTTACGTGTTGTTGAGGCTCTCTGTTTTCCCCCAATGATAAAAGCCCGGTGGCCTTCCTCAATGACACTTTCAAACTCTTTCCGATTGTCACATCACGGCCTGATTTTCTTCCCGTTCTCCCCCACCAACAGAGCGTAAAGTCCCTCCAACTTTCACCAAGAAGCCGTCTGAGTCCATGATGGATTCTGTGGGTAAGACGGTGAAGATGGAGGGCCGGGTGTCTGGCTCGCAGCCGCTGACCGTCACCTGGTTCAAGGACAACAGCGAGATCCAAGGCTCGGACAAATACGACGTCAGCTTCACTAACAACGTCGCCGTGTTGTGTGTCAGAGACTCCAGCAGCTCGGACAGCGGCGTTTACGAATGCACGGCTTCCAACGAGGCCGGAAAAGCCTCATGTCGGGTGTCTCTCACCATCACAGGTACTAGTGTCGCTTTATCTTTAATCATTTGTAGGTATAGGTTATTGTTTAGGTTTTGATACTTAAGACAGAAAAGAGAAGACTTTTTTTCTCTCTGTTAATCGTAAACTAAGTTGCACATATTTAGCAGGGGTCAAGGGGTCTGCCCTCTTTTTTAACAAAAAAAGAATCAATTTCACATTCTTTTGGACTATTATTATTTTAATTCCTGTGTCTGAAACGTTAGCTGGAGCAGATAATAAATAAATAAAACTCAAAAAGCCTAAAGTCAAAACTGGGGACCTACTACAATCATTACATCTGAGAAAAGTCATTTAGTTACATTCATTCGGCTTAGGTGATGTAGTCTTTAATCAGACGTTTTCTCAGAGCTATATAACAGACAGAGAGAGACTATTTTCTTTGAGTCTGTTTGGTGAACGGTGTGCAGTTCGGTCCATCTCAGTTTCGGGTTAGAATCCAAAGACTTTCCATCTGAAGGTTTCTGCAAAACTCTGCAAAAAAAGGCTCCAGTGTTTGAAAAGGACCTATCTGTAGTCCTGCTTCTTTCCCATCACTCTTCAGAAAAGGGCCAGGCTCCGAAATTCAGCGTTCCTTTGGAGCCGGCGACAGTGAGCGAGGGCGAGAAGCTGAGCCTCAAGTGCCACGTGATTGGCTCTCCTCCGCTGAGCATCCAGTGGATGAAGGACCGGAGGGAGCTGAAGTCCAGCGGGAACACCAAGATCACGTTTGTTGGCGGGGCAGCCTGTCTGGAGATCAGCCCGGTCTCAAAGAGCGACGCTGGGGATTACCTCTGCAAGGCCAGCAACGCCAGCGGCAGCGACTTCTGCAAGGCCAGGGTCACTGTCAAAGGTAATCTTACATCCAATGCCATGTTATTGTTATTTTCCACTTATAATTTAACAACAAAGAACTTGAAACACTTTACTGTGACGCATTCAATCAGATGTTCCAGATCAGGTCGTTTTCTACCCAACTGGGAAACTTTTTATCCGATTAACCGGGTAAATCTTTGGGTGATACATAATTTTTCCTTTTTTAAATTATTATTTGGTCAGTTGTGATAAAAACTTTGTAAAAGTTCAAGCATCAGTTCGAACAATTGAAGCCTTTTCGTTTGTATGAAACCTGAAAGGCTAGGGAAATCATTTTTTGTTATTGAAACTGTGGTTTTAGGTTGTTTATAAAAAGTAGCCTAATTAAAACTTTGACTACTTAAAGGTGCAGTAGGTAAGTCTTATAAAACTAACTTTCTGTCATATTAGCTGAAACTGACCCTATGTAGGTAGAACTCCAGTAGAACTACATGAAGCAGGTAATAAAAAAATTAATCCAGCCCCTCTGGCACCACCTACAGCCTGGAGTGAGATTTGCAAAAATCCACAGCTCCCTGTTCAGATGCACCAATCAGGGCCAGGGGTGTGTCTAACTGTTCAGATGCACCAATCAGGGCCAGGGGGGTGTCTAACTGTTCAGATGCACCAATCAGGGCCAGGGGGTGTCTAACTATTCAGATGCACCAATCAGGGCCAGGGGGTGTCTAACTGTTCAGATGCACCAATCAGGGCTAGGGGGGTGTCTAACTGCGTGTCAATCACATCACATCACATGCATTCATTCTTCCTTGTGGGGGGAGGGGCTTAGGAGACCGTTTTGGGCTTTAGCAGAAAGGGGGGGGGGGGTGGACTGAGAAGTTGTTGATGTTCAAATTTTTTGGCTAAGTCCTGGATCTTCACAATCCTACTTAGAGCACCTTTAAATGCCAGTTTGATTTAAGGCTCTGATTGGGCTCTTTGGTGTCAGCACTAACCGCCCTTTGTTATTGGTTTTCAGATAAAGGAGTGAAGGCCGCCCCCAGCGAGGCCGCCGCCCAACCTGCAGCTGCTCCAGCCAAAAGGCTCGACAACCTTTTCTTCATCGAGGAACTCAAAAACATTTCTGTCACAGAGAGTAAGTAGACTGTTAGAGGCCATGAACTCCACAGGAACAAGGCTTTGAGCTCCCAGGTTTGTGACACGTGACAAGACTTTGTCTGACATTGTCAGGGAAACGACACAAATTCAACAAAGCAAAACAGAATCACCAATGTCGTGCAAACGTGATGTCGTGCTAACACAATAATAACTTCCTTTTGTTCCAGAGATATGTGAAATTAGCAAACTTGTTGATTTATGTTTTTCAGAATAATTTGGGGAAAGAAGTCAACCTATTTTAAGAAAAAAAAGTCATAATAATAGAAAATAATTGTCATCCATAAAACTTTAACATTAGGAAGCAGTTTAGGTTTGAAAACTGCTGGGTTGCTTTGTAGTCTAGATTACAGGGTGATCGCGAGGCATTTCTAGGCTACTTAGAATGCGGAAGGCATCGATTCTTCTAACCTACCTTAAATCGATAAATGTGTGTTTTGAGTGTGAAAAGATCTCCGTTAGGAATTACGTAATGAAATGTCCTAGGCCTGCAGGTAATATATGTTACCTAGGCCTGCAGGTAATGTATGTTACCTAGGTCTGCAGGTAATATATGTTACCTAGGCCTGCAGGTAATATATGTTACCTAGGTCTGCAGGTAATATATGTTACCTAGGCCTGCAGGTAATATATGTTACCTAGGCCTGCAGGTAATGCATGTTACCTAGGTCTGCAGGTAATATATGTTACCTAGGTCTGCAGGTAATGTATGTTACCTAGGCCTGCAGGTAATATATGTTACCTAGGTCTGCAGGTAATATATGTTACCTAGGCCTGCAGGTAATGTATGTTACCTAGGTCTGCAGGTAATGTATGTTACCTAGACCTGCAGGTAATGTATGTTACCTAGGCCTGCAGGTAATGTATGTTACCTAGGCCTGCAGGTAATGTATGTTACCTAGACCTGCAGGTAATGTATGTTACCTAGGCCTGCAGGTAATGCATGTTACCTAGACCTGCAGGTAATACATGTTACCTAGGTCTGCAGGTAAAGTATGTTACCTAGGCCTGCAGGTAATGTATGTTACCCTAGGCCTGCAGGTAATGTATGTTACCTAGACCTGCAGGTAATGTATGTTACCTAGACCTGCAGGTAATATATGTTACCTAGGCCTGCAGGTAATATATGTTACCTAGACCTGCAGGTAATGTATGTTACCTAGGCCTGCAGGTAATGCATGTTACCTAGACCTGCAGGTAATACATGTTACCTAGGTCTGCAGGTAAAGTATGTTACCTAGGCCTGCAGGTAATGTATGTTACCTAGGCCTGCAGGTAATGTATGTTACCTAGACCTGCAGGTAATATATGTTACCTAGGCCTGCAGGTAATATATGTTACCTAGGTCTGCAGGTAATATATGTTACCTAGGCCTGCAGGTAATGTATGTTACCTAGACCTGCAGGTAATACATGTTACCTAGGTCTACAGGTATAGTATGTTACCTAGGCCTGCAGGTAATGTATGTTACCTAGGCCTGCAGGTAATGTATGTTACCTAGACCTGCAGGTAATGTATGTTACCTAGGCCTGCAGGTAATGTATGTTACCTAGGCCTGCAGGTGATGTATGTTACCTAGACCTGCAGGTAATATATGTTACCTAGGCCTGCAGGTAATATATGTTACCTAGGTCTGCAGGTAATATATGTTACCTAGGCCTGCAGGTAATGTATGTTACCTAGACCTGCAGGTAATATATGTTACCTAGGCCTGCAGGTAATGTATGTTACCTAGACCTGCAGGTAATATATGTTACCTAGGCCTGCAGGTAATGTATGTTACCTAGACCTGCAGGTGATGTATGTTACCTAGGCCTGCAGGTGATGTATGTTACCTAGACCTGCAGGTAATATATGTTACCTAGGCCTGCAGGTAATATATGTTACCTAGGTCTGCAGGTAATGTATGTTACCTAGACCTGCAGGTAATATATGTTACCTAGGCCTGCAGGTAATGTATGTTACCTAGACCTGCAGGTAATACATGTTACCTAGGTCTGCAGGTAAAGTATGTTACCTAGACCTGCAGGTAATACATGTTACCTAGGCCTGCAGGTAATGCATGTATAGTGTAGCCTAAATTTCCGAGGCAACCTCAGTGATTTGACCGCGATTAAAGAAACATGCTACAGGGGGGCAATGGAGTCTGATAACGTTAGACAACATAGGGAACGAAACAGGAGCGGGACGAGATTCGGGAGTCTTTCAGGACAGGATGTTTTTTGGGGGCAGTCATGTAATCGGGATATGACGGGAGTATTTTCGTGGGCTCGGGATGGGATGGTAGCGTCAAATTGATTCCCGTGTCACCCTCTAGTCTAGACCCAAACGGAGACCTTTGGAAAGGATGCTGCAGGCCAGTCAGTCTTGTCGGTTCGGTCGTTTATAGACCTTTCAGTAACAGTTCCAGGTCGGAAACAACACAGGACACAAACTAACCTATCAGGTTTTGGAGGAAATGAAGAACTGTCGGGCAGATGTTATCTCGAGAAGATTCCACAAAGGGGTACGTGTTGGGGTTTTGTGGGCAGAGGGGAGGGGGGGGGGGCGCGCGGGGGGGGGGGGGGGGGCCCCCCCCCCGGGGGGGGGGGGGAAAAGAAAAGAAGGGGGGGGGGGGGGGGCGGGGGCCCCCCCCCCCCCGAAGGAAAGGGAGGAGGGGGGGGAGGGAAAGGGGGGAGGGGAGGAGGAGGGGGGGGGGGGGGGGGGGGGCCCCCCCAAAAAACAAAACAAGGAGAGAAACACCCCCGGGCTCCCGCCCAAAAAAAAAAAAAAAAAAGGAAAAAAGTGGGGAAAAGGGAGGGAGGAAAAAAAAAGAGAGGGGGGGGGGGGGGTGGTGGGGGGGGGGGGGGGGCCCCCACCCCAAACCCACCACAAAAAAAAAATATAATTTTTTTTTTTTTTTTTATTTTGGGTAGAAAAAAGGTGGGGGTGGGGTGGGGGGGGGGGAAAGGGAGGAGGAAACCCCCAAAACCCAAAAAAAAAAGGGGGGGTGGGTATCAAAACAAATAACAAAAATAAAAAATTTTAAGAGTTAATATTTTTTTTTTTTTTTTTTTTTTTAAAATTAATATTTGTTGGTTTGTTTTGTGAAAAAGGGGGGAGGTGTGGGAGAGTGGAGAATAGAGGGGTTTGTTTTTTAAAAAAAATTATTTTTTTGGTTTTTAAGGGTTTTTAAGTTTTTTTTTTTTTTTGGTGGTGGTGGTTTTGGCGTGTGGGTGGGGTGATAAAGAAAAAAGAGAGTTTTGTTGGTGTTTTTTTTTTTTTTTTTTGGGGGTGTTTTTTTTTGCTGGGTGTTTTTTCTGTTTTTTTTTTTCTTTTTTTTTTTTTTTTTTTTTTTTTTTTTTTTCTTTCTAAACTCTTCCATCCCAGCACCAAATAACAAAAATTAGAAAAATGGGAAAGGGGAGGGGTGTTTGGGTTTTTTTTTTTTTTTTTTTTTATTTTTTAAATATTTTTTTTTTTCTAACTGGGAGGTTTTGGGACTGATTGGTGGGATTGCTGTGGACAAAGTACACACAGAGATACACTGGTAAGAGCCAATGAGGTTTAACTATGTATCAGCTCATTTAAATACCTCACGTTACTGGATGGTGTCAACAGTTAACTTCATTTAATATTAGATGAGGAGTTTTCTTATGCGGGTTGCAAATGTTCAACCAGAACCACTTCCTTCCTGAGACTATTTAGCAGAGCCACCAAGACGATTGTGATTGCTTTAAAGAAATGCAAACAACCCAGAGAGTTTTCTTCTCCTATCCCAGAATGCATCTGTGGTGTAACCAGACGTTACTCCACAGCACTGTGCAGTAAGGTCTGGCAATGTTTGTCGCAGAGTTTTTTCTCCTTGAAGACAGGAGATAATCTTTGGTGTTATGTCTCTGATTGTGTGTTTGGTATTTGTGTCAGGACTCCCTCGAAGCAGAAGAGTCCGAAGAAAGAAGGAGATTTGGACATCGTGGAGTTGCTCAGAGGCCACGACCCCAAAGAGTACGAGAAGATCCTGACGGAGCACGGTATCCACGACTACCGCGCCATCCTGCAGGCCATCGAGTTCCTGAAGAGGGAGAAGGAGATGGAGAGCGGGAAAGTGGTGAGTAGGGTCGGGTACAGAATTTAATTTAACTTTGTAGGAACCGACGGAATTGCCTTTTCGAGTATTGAAAAACGCCTCGTCATTCAACAACCATTTTCAATCCCTAAGGGGGAAATCTCATCAGCATCCATGAGCCAATCAGCACGCAGCATGCTTCTACCAAGATCTAGTAATGTCTGTGACTGGCTGACTAACGTTACACATCGTAGAGACATGCAGGAAAAACTCCACGTTACACATAGTCGGCGCTACAACATTCATACAAAGATTAGTCGTAATGTTGTAATTTCTTTATAAAATTGGTATAAAAGTTTTGTTCAGGAATCAGTTTTGAAGTCCCGGTACTGGCATCAGGCTGCGTTCCAGGCATCCCTTAACTGGTGTTTTTACAACCTTCTACCGGTGAAAGTGCCTTGGAACGGCAGTCAAACCCCTAACTTACTACCCGTGAACTCCAGATTACCCAGTTACAGTTTGTGATGTCACACACACACATAAACAACAAAATGGCGATCCCTGTTGATGCTGTACAGATGCCAGTGATTAACGGTGAGAAATAGAAATAAATAGACATAAATAGGCAACGTAGAGTAATTCTGCACATTGTAATCAAAACAATATACATAGGATTGTGTACTACTACAGGTTATGTTTATTAAATGAAGCCCAAAATATGTCGCCGACTAGAAATCGCTAGTATCAGGTAGCGCTAGCTAACGTCAACGTTAGTTAGCCGCTAGCTAACGTTAACGTTAGGTAGCTTAACCTGAACCCTGCCAACGGCACAATGTTCAGTTAGCCAGCTCGTGACTTTGCCTTGAGCGCTACCAAGTCGTAACTTACTGGCTAAACATTGTGTTCAGGAATCTGTTTTGAATCAGAAATCTTTGAAGGCTACCCGGAGCTAGTGGTGAGACAGAGGAACTTTGACCTCTTCCTGATGATCTGTGGTCGTTTGATTGGATTGTCTAATTCAAAATGTGTGTTCACATTAAAGATTTGCTTTGAAGGTACATTTCTAACAAAGTACACGTCAAGCAAAGTTTCCCGAAGATGGTTTCTGTGATTTAGGTAGTTCTGATCACGCTGTTTGTTCAAGTGTTGATTTTTCTGATCAGTTTGGTTTTTATTAGTTATTTGATGCTATAAAAACAGGCTGAAACCTCACGAGTGACAGCTGGGCTTGACTCCTGATTGCAGGAAGAGATGAAGATATTGTATCTATGATTAACTTTTGTTAACATGGTTTCCGGCTGCAGGAAGTGGAGCGTGGCGGTCGTGTGGAAGAGGAAGACATTGCTCGACTGATGCAGCAGCTGGAGGGACGCGTCGGCACAGAGGTACATCAGAAAATTTTACATGTATTATTAAATAAGTAAAACATACATTAAAGTAGTGCTGGGAATCACCAGAGACCCCACAATATATCTTCAATATACTGATGTCAGAATACGATATTGTTGAATGCTAAGGCGCCTTTTTAGACGTTTCTGTCTTTTTATTTTTTTGTTGCTTTTTTTACGTTTCAGCTGGCATCTTTCGCTGACTTTTTTTCCGATGTTTTTGTTCCATGTTTTGACGCCTTCAGCACATTTACAATGTTTTTGTTGCATTTTCTGACGTTTGTGTCTGCGTCTTTGAAGTTTTTGTCACTTTTTTGGATGTTTTTGTCACTTTCTCTCACTTTTTCTTACGTTTTTGTTGGCGACTTCGACATTTTTGTCACTTTTTCTGAGGTTTCTGTCCGTTTGAACCCTCAGCCCGTCTCTGTGCTGGAGCCCATCAGCGACCAGAAGACGCCGGAGAACCAGACCGCCACCTTCGAGTGTAAGATCCGCATCAACTACCCAGAGATCACCCTGACCTGGTACAAAGGAACGCAGAAACTGGAGAGCAGCGACAAGTACGACATCGGCCGTGCCGGCGACCGCCACTACCTGTCCATCAGGAACTGCCAGGAGAAAGACCAGGGCAACTACCGCGTGGTCTGCGGCCCACACATCGCCAACGCCAAGCTCACCGTCACAGGTAGGTCCCAGCATTACCACTTCCTGTCCCAGCGTTACCACTCCCTGTCCCAGCGTTACCACTTCCTGTCTCGTGTGATGGCTGTGAATCTGCAAATCCTTGGATGGTGAAGGATTATTTTCACTTATATTCGCTCCAGAATAATTTCATTGGTTGTCCAAATTACTTTTTTCTTCTTTAGGGGTTTTCTTTGCTTAAGGCAGCCAGTGTCAAAAATAAATTGCGTAACAACGCATTATGTAATAATAAAGTATTACGTAATAATCTGCCGCATTTTCTGATAAAATGTGCGTGCGTCTGAATTTGTATAGACACACCTGTATGTCTTGTTTGTTTTTGTTCATTGATTTGTGTATTCTTTCTATTAATGCTTTGTTTTAATGGAAAGCACTTGGGGTGTGGTTTACGTGTAATGAAAGGTGCTATACAAATAACATCAACATTGAGAAGATGTAGTCAGGACGACCAATGAATTTAGATTATGGCGTGGTAAAGGTCGCCGTCCTAGGGTTGGCAGATACGCCCGACAGACATGGGTCTGTGCGTCTGTAACGTGACCACATGTCCCACTCTTTTATTTTATTATCAGGAGCTGTTTCCGAGTCAGGTGAGCAATACGACTTCACACTAACGGAACAAACTGACCTCTTTCTCTTGATCCCGCCGCCCTATTCTGTGTGATTTTGTAATGTGGGTTTCCTGTTTCCTGTTTCCTGTTTTTGTTCCGTGTTTCTTTCACATTCAGTCCAAACTACAAAGTCTCTTTTAACACTTAAATAACAACATCCAATCGTGTGTTATAAACTGGTTAGGGCTGCACGATATGAGTAAAATATGCAATAACGTTGTTAAATATCGCGATAACAATAATAACAATATAACTCGCAATAAATAAACAGATATTAAAGTGTACTCTGTTGTGCATCAAAACTAATGAAAGGAAATCATGTCCAACTTTCTTTTATTGAATAGATTGAGGATTGAATTGAATATAACCGGCAGCACTAAAAGAGAATGATTTAAAGTGCAGTGTTCTGCTGATGTTTTCTTTCAACATCTCCGAGTGAGTTTTGCGATGTGTTAATTGCGGCAGTTGACATTGGGATGACGATATAAAAAGCGATATATTGTGCAGCCCTACTTACATGTTATTTATTTCTCATTTAACTTTACAAAGACTCTTAATAACACTTATAAGCAACAACATGCAATCGTGTGATAAACTCTGACTGTCTGCTTTTAGCCGAACAAATTCAGTTCACTAAACGCATCCGAAGCATCGAGGTGAGCGAGCGCCACTGCGCCACCTTCGAGTGCGAGCTCTCCTTCGACAACGCCACCGTGGCGTGGTACAAAGACTCGTGGGAGCTCCGAGAGAGCGACAAATATAACTTCAGGACCGATGGCCGCCGCCACTTTATGACCATCCGCAACGTCACGGCCCAGGACGAAGGTTTGTTAAACTGAGAAGAGATCCAGAGACGCATTTTACACGTTCATCCTCCAGAAGGTTTCATAACAAACGGAAAACAATACTTGCAAATATGATCTTAAGCTTTTATTTTAGAGGTTAAACTTGTAGGAGATGACTTAAGGCTGCACAAAACGGACAAAAAACAGCTTGTTAACAACTTGAAAATTTCATAATGTGCAAATAAGGCAATAAGTAAGAAAGAGAAATCTGCTTCAGTTGTGCAGCTTTAAATGATGTTTTATGAAATGTAACACTGAATTCTGATTGGATGTTCAAATGGAGGAAGCTATCATAGCTAATTAGCTGTGTCCATCCAATTCTTTAAAGCTCCTGGGTTAGTGTTTCACACAGAGAAAAAAATAACATTATGTATTAAATGTGAGCATTAACAATGTATCCACTCCGTCAGTTTTCACACACACACACACACACACACACACACACACACACACACACACACACACACACACACACACACACACACACACACACACAGACACACACACACTGACATGCACATACAGACAAACACAGACACACACATATAGACAAACACAGAGAGACACACGCACACAGACACACATACAGACAAACAAAGAGAGAGACACACACACACACACACACAAAAAGAAACATTATATATCATATGCGAGCATTAAAAATGTGTTCACTCAGTCAGAGTTTCAAACAGAGAAAATGCACATGATTAATAATAGAATGCGAGCATTGATAATGTGTCCGCTCCGTCAGTATTTCACACAGAGAAAATGAACGTGATATGTAATATCTGAGCATTAATAATGTGTCCGCTCCGTCAGTATTTCACACAGAGAAAATGAACGTGATATGTAATATCTGAGCATTAATAATGTGTCCGCTCCGCCAGGCGTTTATTCGGTGATTGCCCGTCTGGAGCCGATGGGAGAAGCTCGAAGCACCGCTGAGCTTTACCTGTCGGGGAAAGGTCCGTAGCTTTTATCACACCGATATAAAGTCTCTAATCAGTTTGATCTTATTAATATTCCAATAACATTTTGAACTTGTCCTTCCACAGAGGTTGGGTTAGGAAAGGTTCCTCAGGGTGAGTACTTTAAAAAGAAGTGATGACAGTAAAACTGAAAAACATTTCTAATTTTATTAAAGTCACATCAAAATAGTTTTTCTGACAGTGTCACATTACAGGTTAGGGCTGGGTCGAGTTATTCTAACTTATTGACAAATTTAAGATTCAAGATTTGTTTATTTGTCCCGTAAGACAAATAATTGGCACATAAAAATACAAAAAATTCATACATGGACAGACACAAGACATGCAATACATGCAGCGTTTTCTGCTTTATAACCTCGCTCAGCTTTTTTTATTCATTAAGCTATATGTACTATTTATGAAACATGCTTTTTTCCATAATTTTCCTACGTTTTGACACTCTTTTCAATGTTTTTATCTCTTGTCAGTTTTTCCTACTTTTGTCCAAGTTTCTAAATGTTTATTGCTTTTTTCTACACTTGAAAAAAAATGTTGTCACTTATGGACTGACATAGGACACAATACAAGGGCAAGATTAAGGAAATGTGAAGTTTTACTGTCACGACAAACTCTCTCTCTTTTTTAATATTTCGGTTAATTTGAACGTGGATTAACTGAAGTTGTATTTATAAACCTTCAGACGTCCTCGACGCGTCAGTTCATGTCCCAGAAGCGGCGTCCATGTTTGTTCGTGGTGAGTCTGGGACACTTTCTACCAACCAGACTTTCACTCTTTATAACTTTACAACTTCATAAACAGCTTGTTTCATTCATAAATGTCTTTTTCCACCAAAAGATTCCTCCGAATTCTATCACTACGAAGAACAAACAGCAGTGAAAGGTACGGGAAACATGCGTACTAACTGTCATCATTTTTCGAGTTTATTAATAATTCTTATTTTGCGTGATGAAATGTTTTTTGCATTTCAACATAAAAGCCTTTTCCATCCATCCTAAAACCTTCATCATCATCATCCTCCTGCTCCTATAACTCTCAGCCTTATTAATCGTGTGATCATTAGAACTCCGTTAATATTAATTCCACCATCATCCCTCCCAATAACTTTAAAGTCGTGTCATAACAACTCAATAATTTAACTTCCTGTTTCTAAAGGGAAACTAATGTAGAGAAGAGGATTATGTGGAGAAGCAGTCGAGTTAAAGTCTGAGATTATTTTCTCATTTTAATGAGAGCAAGAATAAATAAATCAATAGAATATTAAATAAAATTTTGACTTTAATGTCCGAATTTTCTGGCCTTTATCTCACCATTCCCTGATTTTCATTTGCACATTGTACCATTAAAGTCTGAAATGTAGATGTAAAGTTTAGGTTGTAGTATAAAGTTTGAGATAAAAGTCTGACTCATAACTCAAATGATTGTTAAACATAATCCTCTTCTGCACAAAGCTGAAGTGTTTGAACCGAGATCTCTAAGAGCTGACGATCCCTTCATGATCTGATCCATAGCTTTCAAAAGTCTGACCGTTGAAGAAGAGACAGTTTCTGTTCGCTTCTCCTCCGTCACAGGTATCCAACGTCTTCTGTCTTATCAAACAACTCATCCACGTAAAAACTGTCTCCACGCTGTGTGTTGTCCTTTAAATGTCTCTCTGTTGTGTCGGTCCACTGTCCGTCTCCATGTTTCTTCATTAACGGTTGATTATTTTGCAGTAAAATCTTCATCTCCGCCTTAATAACCATTGGATAGTTGAAGACGTGCGGCAGTCTTTACATGTCAGCTTCTTTTTGTCCTTCCTCACCAGAAGAGAGAGAAGCCGTTGAAGAAATAGTAGAGAGGACTCAGAAAGTGGAGATGAGACAACAAGTCCCTGAAGGTATAAACGCTTTTTGGCTGTCCCACAAAGCTTGTGGCTGTAAGCAAGGGCGTAGATTTTGTTTCAACATTGGGGGAGGGGGGGCACATTATAACCGAGGGGTCTGGGAACCTCCCCCATACAATATTGAGTGTCAAACACTTAATTTCCTGCAACAATTTGTGCCTTTTCTGCATCAATTTATGGTGCAAATGTCTTTATTTATATATTGTTCAAAACTTTCTGCGGCCGCATTTGGGGATGTTTTTTCTTTAGGAATAATGTTCATCTCAACAACAAATATGTTGTAAATCTACATGAATATATCTTTATTTTCTTATTCCTGTTATGTTATTTAACCCCCCGATGTAGAACATGTAGTCTTGATTTCCGTTCATGTTTTGAGCCCCCTGAACAGTTATTTTTACCTGTTTTTGGGGAGTTGGTTGTCTGTCATATTTTAAGGGGGAATACATCTAATCTGATCTACTAAATCTACCTCTTCTCAAATATTTGGGGGGGCATACCCACTCCACCCTCCTCCCCCCCCTACCCGCTGAAATCTACGCCTATGATTGTAATGTAACAAAAAATCTGTGAGCCGCCATTTAATGTTTGTTTCGACTTTTAACACTTCGCGCTGCTTTATCGAAGCTTCTCTTTCTCCAAAGTTGTAGACCATCTTTTAGTTTTGTGTGTCTTTTACTTCCTGTTTTGTTCCTGTCTTTCTTAATCATGTGTCCTGTCTTCTACGTATGTTCTTATTTCTCTTACACTCTTATTAACCCTCACTAGAGCTTACGAAGCAGAAAGTAGAGAGTGGTAGAGTTTGGCCGTCATAGTTTGAATGTAACGGTCCAGTCAAAGTTCTCTTCATGTACGTCTTTCTGTCTCATTTGTGTTTTATTTGTTCATTCTTTAAACCTTTCTTGCTTCAGTCACGTTGTTTGTTGCTTTTCTTCAGTTATTTCTCTTAAAATGATGAAAAGATTCTTGATGTTAGCATTTATCGTGGTCAGAAAACTGAACTCCGTGATAATATTTTAAAGTACCGGAAGCAAGGAAGACGCAGCCTGAGGTAACTGTCACAGCTCCGGCTCGGCGAGAGGAACCTCCGGCGCCAGAAGGTAATATTCATAAAAAGGTTATTTATTACTGGTTGATTTTTGTCTTTGTTTGTGATCTTTATCGGCTCACATTCTTAAAACTTAATATAAAACATCCAGCATCATAAAATGTTCAATTTCATGACATTATTTTGTCATTTTTCACATATTTTATATTGAAACAGCAGTTTGTATATGCACTAAATACATATTCATATATAAGAAATTGTTTCTGTAAAATGTACAATACTATCGCACCATTTTAGCATTCAAAATCCTGATCCTAATCTTTATATCTGTAAAGATGTTAACATATATTCAGTATTTATACATACTGTATTTATTTATTCATGTACAAGTACTTGTTTTTGAACATTACACAGCAAATTCAAAAATCTTACCATGAAATTTGAACATTTTACATTTTGGGTGATGGTAAATTCTGACAATCCTGTCCTCAGTATCTTTATCAAATAAAACTCTGAAGATGAACTTCAGATGAAGGTTTTGTCTTCCTGTCTGTATAACTTCATGTTGTCTTAAGTGTCTCAGCTAAACTCAGCATTCTTACGATGCGTAAAGAGCATTGCATTCTTTGCTTTTGTCTGTTATTTATGTCTATTTATGGTTTGTGAGTTATATTGTCCTTTTACCTCTTCTTTGAACTCTTAAAGCTGTGTGTGTTCTGTGTTGACTCACAGTATTATTTCTCTGTTAACCACGAAGAAACTTCAGTTTACACCAAACCAGAACCTGAACAACAGGAAGTGACCAAAAAGGTCACTCCTGAACCTTTTCAACCAAAGCCTTCACCCGAGCCCAAAGTGGCACCTCAGAAACCGGCGGCGCCTGAGCCAAAAACGCCCAAAATGAAGCCTGAAGCAGCGAAGAAAAAACCAGAAGCCCCTGAAGCGAGAGGTAAAGTAGTTCAATTAGAAAGGCATTGTGTTATACAGTATGTCTGTCTTGTTTTGTTTTATAGTGTGTTTGAATAACTTCACAAACACACTTAAATTGGCCTTGTGGTGTAACCCTAACAATAGCCCTCTCCAGGGAACTTTGAACATAGATAACTTAGTTGAAATAAAGGGGAATATCAGGCCAAGAATCTGAGGACATTAAGAAAGGGTCATTAAGTACCATTAAGCAAAAGCCAGGTCAGGCAGACTTTGGTCTGGACGATAAGCAACTTTTTACAACGTTTGCATGCAAGGCGGTCTCTGAGACCAAAACATGTGACGTAAATGTCTTTGTGTAGGATGATTGTTGGACACTTAACTCTAAAACTGAGTCAGAAAAGTTATCCTGGATTTCTTCTAGAGCAGAGATCTTCAAAGAGGGGTCTGGGACCCCTAGGGGGTCCTCAGAGTCACTGCTGGGGGGGCCTCCAAAATTATTGTTAATTTCTGAAAAGTCTAAAATTAAAATGTCTTAACAGAATCCAACATATTATTAGCAAATAGAAATCCCCACTGATGATAGGCTAACTGGCCTATAGGTAAGGTAGTCACTAAGGTAGCCATCCACAGATACAGATCATCTTAAGGATTCACTGTGATACATGTATGTTTAACATTAAAAGATGATTTATGAAATCATACCAACAATTATTATTTGAATAGCTTAGTATTCTATGCAACAAAAGGTATGTATAAAGGGTTTAGGCCACCATACACGTTATTGTTGGCCCAGTTTAATATGCAACTTAATTTTATACAATATATGTAGTTGGGGGTCCCTGCTCCATCTCCATTTAGTTAAGGGGTCCTTGGTTAAAAAAACGTTGAACACCCCTGTTCTAGAGAATAAAAACCACAAATCTCCTAACCTCTTTTTAAATGTCTTTGTGCTACAACAGTTTCATGTTGCTGTGGTTTTCACAAATAACTCTTTAACACGTTCTTGTAAATCTTGAATGTTCTTCAGTGCTAACCTCTTTAAAACAACATTGTCTAACGTTTTTGGAGTTGACAGCACATGAGTGTTTGGATACAGCCCTCAACAAACTAACTCTAGAAATGATATCATAGCTGTAGTGTATTAATAATGAAGCTCACACCTAGTTTCATACAATAACCTTATGATGAATGGAAAGTAAAAATGGAAAACCTTTCGAATGTTCTCCAAAGTGCCAGCTGTAGCCAAACCAGAGGAAGTCGTAGCTCAGCCAATCGCTGCCAAAATGACTCCCCCAAAGACTGAAGATAGTTTACCAAAAGGTACTGGAAAGAAGGTGTCTGCACCCATCTTTGAACTCTTAATGTGTTGTCATGTCTTTCTGTAATACAAACCAGTCCATGTTGTGTATTTTAAATCTCAGATCACGTGTTCTGTAGTAGCACTCGTTAGAGTGGACCTTAACGTTGAAGCCTTATTGGTTACCTGAGGTTGCTGAACATATATATAATGTTCTTTTAAAGCAGCAGAACGACCAAAGCCTGAAGAACTTGTTCATCAAGCCAAGGTTACTCCCTCAACACCCGAATTTCTTCCAGCTAAAGGTATTGTTACTTGTCTTCAAATCTTCAGTTGCCCTACCTCTCATATCTTCCTTCAGACTTTAAATTCACTCTTTAAGAGTGTAATTTCTGATTCCACAATAGCCCTGGGCCTGTTGGTTAAACAATACATAATGTTCTCTTAAGTGCAAGATGTTCCCAGACCAGAGAGACCTGTAGTTCAACCGTTGACGCCACAGCTTACTCCAACAAAAGCTGAAGCTGTTCCAACTAAAGGTACTGCAAAGATGCTCTTAAAAGGTTTCTTGGTTGTTCTGTTTCTCATGTTTTAAGTTTGTTTAATTTGATCAATTGATCTGCTTCTAAGTATCACATGGAAAGAAATATCTTTGAGCATGCTAAGCACTCGTTAGAGTGTGACTTGCACTTTTCAAAATATGTTTAACAAGATAATAATCTTGTATGTAAATATTCTTTAAAGTTGTCTCAGAACTGAAGATATCTGAAACTCAAGGAAAACCGCATCTGCTGGCTGGTAAACCTGAGCCAGAAGCACAGAGATCTGTCTTTGAAACAAAACAGGAGGAACCGAAGGTCCCAGAAAAAATGAAGACTGTTCTGGAAGAGACAAAGAAGGTTGCTGAGGTGCCAAAGAAGGTTCAAGAAACACCAAAAAGGGTGCAAGAAGAACCCAAGAAAGTACTAGAAGAAACACATAGGGTTCAAGATGAACCAAAGAAGGTTGTGGAAGAAACACAGAGGGTTCCTGAAGCACCAAAGAAGGTTCAAGACAAACCAAAGAAAGTTGTGGAAGAACGAAAGATTGTTCCTGAAGCACCAAAGAAGGTTCAAGACGAACCCAAGAAAGTTGTGGAAGAACGAAAGATTGTTCCTGAAGCACCAAAGAAGGTTCAAGATGAACCCAAGAAGGTTGTGGAAGAACGAAAGATTGTTCCTGAAGCACCAAAGAAGGTTCAAGACGAACCCAAGAAAGTTGTGGAAGAACGAAAGATTGCTCCTGAAGCACCAAAGAAGGTTCAAGACGAACCCAAGAAAGTTGTGGAAGAACGAAAAATTGTTCCTGAAGCACGAAAGAAGGTTCAAGACGAACCCAAGAAGTTTGTGGAAGAACGAAAGATCGTTTCCGAAGCCCCAAAGGCGGTTCCCAAAGTGGTTACTGAACCACCGGTCAAGCTGGAGAAAACTCCAGAGGCTCCAAAATTAGTAACAGAGGAACCAGTGCTGCGTGGCCGAGCACCACCACAACATTTGGAAAAACCAAAGCAAATGCCACAGGCTAAAAAGCCTCAGCAACAAGGTAGATAAGTCTGAACATCTTATTAACTAATCCTTACTCATCTTGATCTTTTAACTCACACCTGAAGTTAATTCTTCAAATTTCTGTCCTGATGTCTGTGCTGTCATGTGTGTTGACTGATCTCGAGGCTGGTACACATCTCAAAAGTATACCTAAACTTACCAATGTTTCATTCTACTTTTTTAGAAAGTCAGCACAAATTATCACTTACTTGTAGTATGACTAATTGCTTTTATTTGTCCGTGAAACCAGATGAGGTTATTCCTTCTGGAAAAGTATTAGTCCATTCAAAGTCTAAAGAAGCTCCACAGCAGAGAGGTAGTGATTCATAATACTTACAGTTTAGTTGTAAAATGAGGCACACAGTAGAATATATATCCCACTGAAATCTGTGTTTCTTTGTCTTGATGGTTTTTGTCTTGTGTTTTCCTCTTGGCCACCGCTCCATGGTGCAAATCTTCAATCTTGGGTGATATCTTATAAATGACTCCAGTTCCCCCAAAGACTGATCTGACGCAAACAACAGAAGTGCTTGAAGACAGCAGGGAGTCATCTGTAAAAAGGGGTTTTGGAGAGAGGATTTCTCTGGCAGAAGAAGTTGGACACAGACAAGAGAGAGTCAAAAAGTATGAAACGGAAGTTCCAATCAGGGAGTCAATTATGGAAGAAGAAAGCACATTGAAAAGGGAGATAAGACAACAAATGGTTGTTGCAGAGGATGAGGTTTCTACGTGGTACCGTGGAGGTCAGCAGGTCGAACATACTCAGCCAGACATTGAGCCAGCATACACAGAATATGAGCCCGAAAAACTGGAGGATACTGAAGCACATGATGAAGAAGACTCTCCAGGGGACAAAGCAGTGGACCGGAAAGAAGAAATGTCTTTGAGGTCGGTCTCTCCACCTCTGAAGAAAGCTGACCTTCCATCAGAAAGAGACGTCTCCCATCCACCTGAAATGACTCGTCCTATGAAGAAAGAAGTTCCTCCATCTGACACTGAATTCACATCCCAAAAAGAGCTACTCGCCTACAAGAAAACCCCTCAAGAAAAGAAACTTGTAATAGCTGACATTCCTTCAACTTATAATGAGCAGAAAGACGTGTCTGAATCACTTGTGTTGGTACATCGTAAAGAAATTGATGAAGAAACTGGGCCTCCAATGGAGTATTTTGTTAAACCTAAAATCTCTGCATCTAAAGAAATTGCTGCACCAAAGAAGCCAAGAGTATTGAAAGAAGTCACTCTTTTCAAGAAAGCGGACTCTGTCGAAATGGAAGAAGTTCCAGCTGAAAGAGCCATGCCTCTTACATCTGAACAAGACTTACCCCAAATTCTTTCAAAAACCACCCTTTCTCATCCTATGACAACACTTACTCCCAAAAAAGAAGTAATAATCCCTACAAAGATGGAGTCTTCAAGGGAAGAAATCACAAAAACTCCCAAAGATGTGGGAAAAATGTATCTTAAAGACATTGTACCTTTGGAGAAACCAACTCCTGTGTCGGCAGAAGTGTCCTTTGCAGAACAACTTGTCCCAACAAGATCTATACCTGCAAGTAAAGAAGTGTCACTTCCAGTTCCAGCTCGAATTCCTTCACCTGAGAAAACAGTCTTGCTTGGTGAAGACATTTCACCACCAAAAGATACTGTTCTGCCTACAGAGAAGACCTCTCCAAAACTTCCCAAAGCTGTTGTCGCTCCTGAAGAAGTCACTCTACCCAAGAAACCTATGACGAAAGCCAAGGTAGCTCCAACTAAAAAATCTCAAGTTCCATCACACAAGCAACCTCTTGTCCCTGAAGAAGAAACACTTCCTTCCAAAAAACCTGCTTCTCTGGCAGAAAGAATTATCACCCCTAAGGTGGATTCTTCTGAAGAAGCGACAACCGCTGTAACTAAACCTCCACCAACAAGGGAAGATGACAAGAAAGCAAAGAAGGGAACACAGGAGATTGAACAACAAACTCTTCAGAAAGGTATTCTTTCTTATTTGAGCCGCATAGGCTCACGATCGTCATAAGATCAACCCCTCTTTAAAGAGCTTAACATCTCATATTTATTTTACTTACACATCTTCCAATATGGTCTTGAATAACAAGAAAAGATGCTACACATTTTACACTAATCGTTACAATCAGCCGTCTTCGTCCATTGTCTTTGTAACATGTTTTTATGTCACTACTCTACAAGGTACGCCATGTACTAAGGAAACTTTCTTGGTCTATTAACATCTTTCATTGAAATTCTTTCCCATCTCCAATCTTGTCACTTCTTCCAATTTATATATTGTTGTTAATAAGTCTTGTTTGACCATGTTGTTGTGTGTTGGGTCTTGATCTTGGCATCTTGTATTCCCAAAGTATCTCCCCCAGAGGAGAAGAAACCATCTGCACCTGCACCAAAGCCTTCACCTCCTCCTGCAGAGAAAGTTCCTCCTCTTGCAGGTAGTTTTTCACTTGGGTTTGTATGTTGTTGTAAACTAAATGTATGTCTTTTTATTTTCTTTGCTGCCTGATCAAAAGAGATCCTCATGATTTTCTCTTTGGTCGATTGCAGTTCCACTTGCTGTCTGTGTCCTCAGTCTTATCTTGCATTGTTTTAGTACAACGGTCCGTCTTGATTGACCATGTTGTTGTCTCGGTCGTGATCTTGGCATCTTGTATTTTAAAGTGTCTCGTCCAGAGGAGAAGAAACCATCTGCACCAGCAGCAAAGCCTTCAGCTCCTGTTGCTCCTGCAGCCAAAGTCGCTCTTCCTGAAGGTAGTTTTTTGACTTTGTTTTGTCTCCTCTGTTTATGTTGTATGTGTTTTGTCTGGTTCTGTTTTTGTTTCTCCATGTGCAATTTCCTTCACTCTTAACTTCTTTAATCTGTCCTCTGTCTGTTTTAATGTCTTGTGTGACCTTTGGTATCTTGTGCTCCTAAGTGTCTCCTCGAGAGGAAAAGAAACCGTCTCCACCAACACCAAAGCCTCCAGCTGAAAAAGTGGTACCTCCTACAGGTAGTTTCTTCTGTTTGTCATATACGT
The DNA here is from genome assembly GCF_010015445.1 of Perca fluviatilis. Taxonomy (NCBI): domain Eukaryota; kingdom Metazoa; phylum Chordata; class Actinopteri; order Perciformes; family Percidae; genus Perca; species Perca fluviatilis. The sequence continues at coordinate 38,968,350 of NC_053123.1, read as the reverse complement.
TGTTTAACTTGTTTGTCCTGCCTCAAAGAAATCTGTTGGTCTGAATTCTTAAATTGTGTCTGTTTTGTTTGAGTATCTGTCAGTTCACAACATCTTTGCCAGTGATTTAATCAAGTTGGCATTCTTGTAGCTCAAGTTGCAACGGTGGAGAAGAAACCATCTCCTGTATCAGAGACAATCTCTCCGCCTGAAGGTAACATGTCTTCTGTAGCTTTCATTTATGTTTGTCTCTTGCTTTGAATGGTTTCTTATGTGACAACTTCAGTCTTCATACAAAGCGATCAGAGCTTTGGTTTAAGAAATGCATTCATGTAGACTGGGTAAACCCAGCCCAATCTGCCAGCGATTTGATTTCGCCCTGCAGCTCAGGCTGGAAACCTGTACGTTTATCTATCCTGCTTCCGTTACAATTTTGAGGGGACCAATCACAAATTGGCTTATCCACCTGGCACGCTATTGGCGGGTTTAACACAATGACAATAGAGAAGCAACCAAGCAGCTTCTTGTTTACATTCGGCCACCGAAGCGCAGCAACCCATTGATGCCGCTTTCGCTGCTACATCACCCGGCTTGTTGGTCTGATTGGTTGAAGGACTATCCAATTGGTACAGAGTCATTTGAACTATGCCTGGTGATCACGCCTCTTGTGCAGTAGAAAATACAGAGCAGACTCCCCAGACTAATGTTCAATCTTAAAAGATTGAGCTTGGTCTGGTGATAGCCAGACTAGCATTCATGTCTAAATCTGTCTAAATCTGTTTGTGTGAGGTTAAGATAAACTGAAATCCATTTTACATTTTCTAATCCATATATTTCATATTAACAGTTTCTGATGAATGAGGCCAAATAACCTTCAAACTGGCTTTTTCTCTTGGTGCATCTGGAGTTACCTTAGTGTAACTTGGTACACATGCAATGACGAAACAACTTGTGAACACCTGATAAAGTCATTGCATTCATAGCTCACTTCAAGACCAACGTATTCTGGAAACAGAAAACCAATGCATGCCACACACTCAGGTGTCTGTCTCAAAAAACGTTTTTGTTTGTTATCGTTTGCATTGTGTGTACTTATATTGTTCTTATTAAAATTATTCCAGACAAGGAACCAGTTTCAGCACCTGGACCAACTAAAGGTATACCAAATATTAGCTTCTTGATTTTTAAATTTTAGTTATTCCCTCAAAAACACCACAGATATCTCTTGCTTTTCCTTTGCATGTTTAAGTGGTGTGTGAGTCCTGTGTTGCAAAAGTGTCAGATGAATTGTTCCTGTGTCCTGTGTCTCTATGTGAAAGTTATAAATTATGTTTTACTGCCTCAACCACAGTTCCACCTCTTAAGCAAAAGGGTAAGATCCCAGTTCAGGAGGCAAAAACCCCTGAATCGCCAAAGCTGAAGAGTAAGTTCCCAAGAGTTCCCAAAGAGAAGGAACCAGAAGCAGAGGTTGTTAAGCTGAAGAAGGTTCCAGTGAAACCTCCCGAGCCTGACAAACAAGTCGTAACTCATAAAGCAGAAGTGACGAGGCATCAAGATCAAGAACTAACGGTTCATGGACTTCATGACAGAGAAGATCGAGAGGTGATAACGCTCGGAAGAACTGAACGAATCTTCACTGCAGAGGAGGAAACGGCTCAGTTGGGCTATTTTGAGGAAGCTGAAAAGATTGCAGTTGTACAGAAAACAGAGAAAGAAGGATGGACAAGAACACCAAAACCACAGAAAGAGGAAGAACCTGATGTGCCAAATGTAGATAAAAAGAAAAAAACGAAATTGCCTAAGGCAGATGAGCAGAAAGACTCAGTTAAACTAAAACCGTTTGAAAAATCAGGCAAACCAGAGGAAGAATCGCAAAAGATCCAACTAAAAAAGGTGCCAACTAAGCCTAAAGAACCTGAGAAAGAAATCATAACTCATAAAGTTGAAGTGACGAGGCATTACGATACAGAAGCGATGGTTGAAAAGCTTCGCGATAGAGAGGATCGAGAGGTACTACCACACGGAAGAACTGAACGAGTCTTTGCTGCAGCTGAAAAGGCAACTGAACTCGGTCAAATGGAGGAACCTGAAAAGTTGGAGGCAGAAGATGAGAAATCAAGATGGATAAGAACCCCTAAGGCGCCAAAAGATGAAGAACCTGAGCCAGATTTAACTAAAAAGAAAATAAAGAAATTGCCAAAGAAAGACGAAGAGCAAGAGCAGGTCATGTTGAAGCCTTTCAACAAAGTAGCCAAGCCTGAAGAAAAGCCAGATAAAGCATCCGAGGAAGAGAAACCAAAGCCTGTGGACACAAAGGTACCCAGTCGAACTCCAAGAGTTGAAACTCCAAGAGAGCCAACGGAACAGCAGCTTAGGAAAGTTGAAAAGACTGCAACACCTAAAAAAGAAGATGAGAAACCTCAGAAGAAAGAGGAACCAGCTGTTTCACCAAAGAAGCCCAGCCCACAAAAAAAAAAAAAAAAAAAAAAAAACAAAAAAAAAAATAACCTAAAAAAAAAAAAAAAAAAAAAAGACTGGGTAAAGACAAGGTAGATGAAGAAAAGCCCCTTAAACCTATCGAGCAACTGAAGAAGGTTGAGCTAAAGAAGACGCCTTCACCAAAAGTTGATAAGCAGAAACCGAAAGAACTGGAGCATATCCCTGTTGAGAAGAAGCCAAGTGCTGAACAGATTCCCAAAACTGTTTCACCAAAAGACTCTATTGAAGCTGTTACACTGAAAAAGGTCCCCAAGAAGCCAGCGTCACCAGATGAGGCTTCCCAACTTGCGAAGCCTGGTAAAGGGCGGATCCCCGTGGTGAAGGAGGTTTCTCCTGGAGCCGTGCAGATGAAGAAGGTACCCACGCAGCAAGAGGAGGAGGTGTTCGAAGAGGAGGCTGAAGAAAAGAAAAAAAAAAAAAAAAAAAAAAAAAAAAAAAAACCCCCACAAAAAAAAAAAAAAAAAAAAAAAAAAAAAAAAAAAAAAAAAAAAAAAAAAAAAAAAAAAAAAAAAAAAAAAAAAAAAAAAAAAAAAAAAAAAAACACAAAAAAAAAAAAAAACACAACCAAAAAAAAAAAAAAAAAAGGAAAGGAAAGAAAAAAAAAAGGGGGGGGGGGGGAGGGGGGGGGGGGGGGGGGGGGGGGGGGGGAGGGGGAAGGAGAGGGCGGGCCCCCCCACCTCATCACATCCTTTTTAACAGAGATGTTCCAATACCATTCTTTTCTTTACCGATTCCGATACCTGATCTTACATATCGTTATACCGAGTACCATTCTGATACCAGTGCGTATAAAGTATAATTTTCATTTTATCTTGTTTGACAGTCAATCATAACGAAAAAACAACCTAAATAAAGTACTTTAAAGTAGATTTTTTCGGGCTAAATGTTGTGGTATCGCATAGGTGCAGTGACTCGTGTACTTGCTGATACCGATACTAGCTTTTTAGGCAGTTCTAGGCCAGTTCTTGGTCGGTATCGGAACAGCTCACTTGATTTCATTTGTTCATCTAGAGCTCATGTGTTCATTTGTCCGTCTGTTCCTCTGTTTATTCACATCCATCCATTGAGATGTTCTCATATTGTCCTTCATATTATGTCTGTCTTCAAATGTGTCTTCCACATTGATCATAAAGTGTCGGTCTTTACGTGTGTTCACTTCTTTCACTACAACTTTTAGTTTTCTGCATCGTCTTCCATCAATGTTTGTCACTTTGATCATCTTGTCCCATTATTCCTCCATTTTTCAAAAGATTTCACTCCATCTTCATCCTCTTCATTGTGTGCTGTGTGATGTCCCATTAATGTTCTCATTTGTTGTTGGAAAGAATATGTTTGACTTAGCATCTTTATCTTGCCTTCTGCCGGAGTATTTCCACCAACAGCTATCTCAAACCGAGACACTCATCTTATTGTTTCTTGTCCAGATGGGAAACCAACAGAGGAGGCACCAAAAGGCAGAGGCAGAGGACTTGGGGGTATGAATTCAATAAAAATAAAGCTAATGCGTACTAACAGTTTGCTCTTTTTGCTACATAATGTCTGAAGCAACTTTCTTTGCTCCATTCATGATATTTGTTAAGTGTAAGTTGTTTTCTTGTCTTGTTCTTTCCTTCTTTTGTGTTAAGCTTTTAATCTCGGCCAAAACGTTTTCTGATGATGATCAATATTAGGGCTCCAAAATCTTAATACAATAATTTAGAAATAGGCCTAAAGCTGTTACAATCAGTAGGGTCAAGGTTGGGTTTTTTAATTAGAGGCTGAACCACAGCATGTTTAAAGCTAGATGGGACTGTGCCATTCATAAGATAGCTATTTATTACAGACAAGAATATTATCAAATACCTCTTTCAAAAGATGAGAGGGGACAATATCTGAAGATGAATAGTAAGGTTTCATGTGTGATACAATATCCATCAATGCTGACAGGGCCACAGGCACATAATTCGTAGCTGCTGTGTTGACAGATGTCTGTTACGTAGCACCAAGTATCAAAATCCGTCAGTACCGAAAGATTTTTAAGCTTTGCACAAGATTGTTGTTCAGGAAAAGTTCTTGTTTGGCTGCTTGTGTTTTGAAAAAATCTGCAAAACATATCGTATTGGTATCGCAAACTATTGATACACAGATCTTATCCACATTTTTTTTCATTCTTGCACTGATACCAACCAATTGGAGCACTGATTTTTATTAGTAGCTAGAAAAGTTGGTGTCGATGTTCACACCATATTCTTTGACCTTTAATGTGTGTTACACATACATGCTTAAAGAAAACAAATATTTAGGGTTACAGATATTCTTCAGGACACATTTAAACTTTCACAGCGTGAAAACACAGGTGGGTAATCTATCTGGAATCTATCTTTTGCTAATTAGCTTCACAGTTGCTGGAGTTGCTACATCTTTCTCTCTTTGCGTGTTGTATGTGTGGTTTGTTGTGTATGTTCCCTTGTAGTTTTGGGCTTCTTCAAAGAATCCTGTTGGAAGCTCATAAAGAGTTACTTTGCATGTTAATAATCTTTAATAAAATCTTATATTCTAACACAAAGATTTTTCTTAAATGTGAGATTATTTTGACATAATTACTTTTAATTCCCAGTAGGCACAAGGTCTTATAAACATCCCATTGTCCAATGTCTGATTCTTTACTCACCTTCTTATTAAACTAACTTGATGGGTTTTTTGTATGTCACGTTGCAGCGAGACAAACGCCATCTCCTGGTGACGCTGGCAAAGGCCGCGGCCTGAGACCCGGTGGAAAAGGCCCGTCACCACCAGAGGAACCCTTCGGAGGATTTAAGCTCAAAGCCGTGCCTCTGAAATTCGTCAAAAAGATTCAGGACATTGTGCTGAAGGAAGCTGAGTCTATTGGCTCATCTGCTGTGTTTGAGTGTGAGATTTCACCTTCCACCGCCATCACGACGTGGATGAAAGATGGTAGTAACCTCCGCGAGGGGCCCAAACACAAATTCACAGCTGATGGCAAAGATCGCAAGTTGAACATTATTGATGTCCAGCTGTCTGACACCGGTGAATACACCTGTGTGGGCAAGAACGCTGGCAAGGAAATAACATGCACAGCCAAGCTTGTTGTTGAAGGTAAACTAATGAGGACTTTTTATCCAACATAATGTTTGAGAAGTTTAATTTATTGTGTTGATTGAAAGAAAACAAGCTTTCTGTTGGCATCAAAAAGTTCTCAAACTCAGGTATGGTATGACACTAGAGGTAGGAATCACCACAGGCCCCACGATACGATTTAATGACGATACTTATGATAAGATATTTAACCATTTATTTTGCCATATATTGCACTGTATTACCTTTTTGCTCTCAATCGATTAAAATATTTAATCGTGGTTATTTGCATGATTGTCTATAGTTAACTTACATTGAAGCGCAAATTAATCCCATCTTTTTTCATCTGTTCTAAATGTTCTTTAAAAGGGATATTTTTTTCAAGTTTTTAATGCTCTTTTCAACGCGGGATCAGCCAAATGTTGATTATTATTGCCTCAATCCAAAACTGGGTCAAATGAGTGTACATGCAAATTAGTCTTTTGGAACGAACCATCTAGAAGGGCTTTAAAACTCAACTTGCCATTCAAAAGACCCTTTTCTTCCTCCATTTCTGCTCTATTAGCTTTGTTGTCTGCTAGCCATCCACAACGTTCCACAACAACTACAGAGCAGTGCGAGGCCCAAATCACAGAATGCACATGCGTTAATTGGCCGTTGAAAAACTGAGTGACTTAGTTCTTAGCGCGTTCATTTTGACAGCCCTACCTTTTTACCTTTTTTCTATATCCCCAAAGCCTTGCTTTGGGGATATAGATTGATTCTTGGCATCCGCGTGTCGATACGGTAATGCCACGAAAAATATTGCGATACTTTACTTTGATACTTTATGATTCACCCCTAATAGCACCAATATAGAAGACACTGAATGATACCTAGCCATTATTGTTTTTTTAAATTCTGTAACTCTTCTTGTGCAGAGCTGCCGGTGAAATGGTTGAAGGAGTTGGAACCAGAGACGTCCTGTATTAAGACTCAGCCCATGTACCTAACTTGTGAGTTGAACAAAGAGAGAGATGTGGTCTGGAAGCGTAACGGTGCCCTCCTGAAGAAAAAGGCAGGAAAAGTGGCCATTAATATCATTGGTCTGCAGCACGCTGTGACCATCCAGAACGCCACTGAGGAAGACGCCGGCGCCTACACGTGTGAGGTGGCTGGGCAGGAGGACGTCAAGACGACAACCAACGTCAAAGTGATTGGTAAGAACCTTCTCTTCTTGATGGATTTCACCATGTGACGTGTCTGTCCTTTTGTTCTTTCATCACTTTAACCTTTTCATCAAAACGCAAGTTCTTGAAAGTGTTGGCCAATGGTTATTTTATAAATCATAAACTATAAGCTGCACTAAGTTATCTGAAGTCAAACAAGGTTACCAGAAAAACAAGAGAAGCAGTGTTTTCATAGATCAGGATAGACAATAGATAGAAAATTTGATAGACAGCAGATCAGGGAGAGCACGCCAGTATCACCACATGCACATTGCTCCCTCTTTTCATCACTTCATAGTTGCACTTTGTTTGAAATTACTTCAACTCTCCGTCCTCAGAAATCATCAAAGACTGGCTGACGAAGCCTCTGAGGGACCAGCATGTGAAACCGAAGGCTAAAGCCACGTTTAAATGTGAGCTGTTCAAAGACACTCCCAACTGGAAGTGGTTCAAAGGAGACAACGAGCTCGCTCCTTCTGACAAAGTGGAGATCAACAAAGATGGAAAGGACGTGACACTCACTATCAAAAACTGCCAGCCGGACGACGTCTCAGACTATACCATCGAGGTGGAGGACCGCAGATACACGGCCAAACTCACACTCGGAGGTTAGTGCAACAATTACATTTCAGCCTCTCAAATATGGAGGTTTCCTGCTTTTCTCTGTTTTGAAACGTGTTAAACTCAATATCTTTGGGTTTGGGACTGTCAAACCTTGGGTTTTAAAGGTCCCATGGCATATTAATATGAGTTCCCCCAGCCTGCCTATGGTCCCCCAGTGGCTAGAAATGGTGATAGGTGTAATCCAAGCCCTGGGTATCCTGCTCTGCCTTTGAGAAAATGAAAGCTCAGATGGACCAATCAGGAATCTTCTCCTTATGAGGTCATAAGGAGCAAGGTTACCTCCCCTTTCTCTGCTTTACCCACCCAGAGAATTTGGCCCGCCCATGAGAGAGAGACATCATGGCTTTCAAACGAGCAAAGTGGCAGTTGGTCAAGGCCACACCCCCACCCTCCACCTTGCCCCCTTTTCCTCTCCTCAATAGCTACAGACACAGAAATGGCTCATCCTAAGGAAAGCTCATTGTGGGACTGGCTCTAGTGGCTGTAATTCTGCACCAAGGCTGAATTTCAGGAAAGAGACTTCAGATACAGTATTAGGGGACCACTAAGGTCTATATAAAATAGACTTCAGATACAGTATTAGGGGACCACTAAGGTCTATATAAAAGAGACTTCAGATACAGTATTAGGGGACCACTAAGGTCTATATAAAAGAGACTTCAGATACAGTATTAGGGGACCAATAAAGCCTATATAAAAGCATCCAAAAAGCAGCATGTCATAGGACCTTTAAGAAACTGGGATGGACTTTTTTCACTATGTTCTGACATTTTATAGACCAAACTAAATGCATAATCTAGAAAATAATGGGCATATTAATCGACTATGAAAACAGTTGTTAGTTGCAGCCCTGATCATGTTCAGTATTTAAGTAGTATTCAGTATTAGTTGTTAACTCTTGTGTATGATGTTTCAGAGCGCGAGGCAGAGATCCTGAAGCCTCTCTCCAGCGTGGAGGTGGTCGAGAAGGAGGAAGCTAACTTCAACACTGAGATTTCAGAGGAGGATGTAGTCGGGGAATGGAAACTGAGAGGCCAGGTGTTGATGAGGTCTCCGGTAAGTTTAAAAGACAAAAACCCTGATCTCAGAATGAAAACACCATGACTGTGTTGTATGTAACAGTGACGTCTGCTTTCCTTTCCGAGAACTCACGTATGTGTTTGTTCTTTTCTTTCAGACCTGCGACATTAAATCTGAAGGCGGGAAGCGTTTCCTGACGCTGAAACACGTGCAGCTGGATCAGGCTGGCGAGGTGTCATATCAGGCGCTGAACGCCATCACCAGCGCCATGCTCAGCGTCAAAGGTACAAACCTGACACACATGTACCCTACTCTGTGTTTGTGTTGTCGTGTTGCATTTGTGGGTCTCAGAAAACGAAGGAATTTATCAAGGGATACGGTAAGAAAAGATCTGTCTGCGTTTCTACTTTTGTGATTAACTGGTGGATTGATTTGCACCTCGCAGAGATCGAAATGGGCTTTGTTGAGCCACTGCGGGATGTTTCTGTGCCTGAAAAGAAACAGGCTAAGTTTGAATGCACCATCACCAAAGAGGTGTCAAAGGTCATGTGGTTCAGGGGGGTGGAGATTGTCACCCCGAGCCCTAAATATGAAATAATGGATGATGGAAAGAAACACATGCTGATCATAAACAGCTGTGAATTTGATGACGAGGCTCAGTACACAATCGAAGTGTTGGGCCAGAGATCTAGTGCTCAGCTGGCCGTGGAAGGTAAGTGGCACACACAAACGCTTCCTGTTGTTTCCTCTTTGGATGTTTGTTGGATGGCGACAAACCCCTCTGTCTGTGTGCACTGACCTGGTTTATTTCAGGCATGAGGCTGAAGTTTGTGCAGCAGCTTCAGGACCAAACTGTGAAAGAAGGTAAAACGGTTCGATTTGAACTCGAGCTGTCGCACGATAACGTGCCAGTGGTTTGGTACCGAAACGAAATGAAGCTCCACGTAAGCCGAACCGTGCTCACACATGTGGAAGGAAAGAAACACATTCTAGAAATGAGGACGTTGACTCTAGATGATACGTGCCTGGTAAAGGCCGAGGCCAAAGGGATTTACTCCATGGCAAAACTGACGGTCATAGGTAACGGCACCCTTCCTCTTCCTCTTTTATCTCAGGCCTGAGTCGGACAGACTTTTAGCAACATGTTGCATCAGTGTGTTCTGTTCTCATTCATTAACTCTCCTGTTGTCTTCCCATCGACCATGCAACTTTTTGTTTTTTTTGTGGGCCAAAATTTCAAATTCAAACTTTTTTTGGTGACGTTTTTGTCACAAATTTCCGAGGTTATTGTCGATTTTTCTGCACTTTTTTTATACGTTTTTGTTGGGTTTGCTTTCCAAAAAATTAATTCTTGATCATTTCTTTTTTTTCAAATGCTATAACATTTAATAACACACCCAAATTCAATGAAAGTAGTGAACTGGTCATTTATTCTACTTGTAAGGAGTAATGGTTGTATGGAACCATCCACGTTATGTTTTTGGACAATTTGGTTGAAAGAAACCCAAATTTCTGATACAGAAACCTTTTGAAAATGGGTCAAATTGGACCCAAAGACAACAGGAGGCTTAAAGCATGTCAAAGTTAATATCTGAAATTATTTGATGATAGAAGTTAAAGTCTCAACTGGGATTTGAACGAGACACAAGACTTAAAGAATCATTTTTGTTTATTACAACTTGGATTTTATTTTCATGCTTTCTTACTTTTTCTTTGCTCCTTTCCCGGAGGAGCGTCTCCAGTCTTTGGTACGTTTGCGTAGATCGGACTTTTGCAGCGAACTGTATGAAATGAATCTGACTCTCGGTCCCGGTTGTGTTGCAGAGGGCGACGCTGTCTTCGTGACGAAGCTGCAGGATTACACTGCCACGGAGAAAGACGAGGTGTCTCTGGACTGTGAACTGAGCAAAGACGTCCCCGTGGTTTGGTATTACGGCGAGAAGGAAGTCATCGCCTCCAAGACGGTGGTGATGCGGTCAGAGGCAATGCGCCGGTCTCTGGTCCTGAAGAAAGTGACGCAGAGCGACAAAGGGAAATATACCTGCGACTGTGGGACGGACAAAACCTCCGCCAGCCTCAACATCGAAGGTAGACGGGACGCTCTAAAGCATCATTCATTATCAAACTCAATTTCATTAAAGGCCACACTGGAAAATAACAATCAAATCAAAGACCAGACATGTAAAGTTTATGCACATGCTTTTATTTTGAAAAAGTCAAATCTCTTTGACTGTATTGATGCATGTCTCATATCGATTAGATTAGATTAGATTCCACTTTATTGTCATTGTGCAGTACAAAGACAACAAAATGCAGTTTGCGTCCAACCAGAAGTGCAAAAAAAGCAGAAAAGTGCAATGTGATATTCAAGTATAGACAGGTGGTGCATAGGCAGGACAAGAAATATGTTGCAGTTATAAGAGCATAATAAATATGGCTATGTAATATGAACAATGTATGAACAACATGTACAGATATGTGCAATGTAGTAGCAGTAACATTAGTCTTCTCACTGACAGTTTGGTCGACATAAAGGCCTAAAAACCTCAGCAAAAAAAGTAACTTAGCCATCATAAAGTTTAGCAAATCAAGCAAAAACAATGATAACACTTTTATAAACAACCTGTTCCACAGCCAGAATATAAAAAACTCTCTGCTTTTTTGGGAATACATGAGTCTCAAAGTCTGCAAATCTGTGTCGCGTAATTGCAGTTACAAACAATTGGCTTATAAGAATGTTTCTCCCAAGTCTTGGCAATCAGAGAAAACAGAAATAAACTCAGTAACTAACACAAATATAAAAATATTTAGAGTTTCCCCCAGAAAAGTCCAGATGCTCGAATTAAACTATGTTCTTCTGAATCTGTTAATCTGTGTGAACATGGAGCTGATTGTTTTTTTATTTCACAGCAACTGAAACCTTTCAGGACAAACTAATGTTCCTGTAACGTCATGAATGAACACAACAGGAACTTAATATTTAAATTCTTTGATCGTTTTCTTTTGTTTCCCCTCCAGCTCGGGACATCAAGGTTGTGCGTCCGATTTATGGCGTGGAACTGTTTGACGGAGAGACGGCTCGCTTCGAGGTGGAGATCTCCGAGGACGATGTGCACGGCCAGTGGAAACTCAACGGAGAAGTCCTCAGTCCTTCTTCTGTAAGCACAGCAACTTGTTCAGTCTTTCAGACCGTTTTATAATGGGTTTGTATGTGACAGAATTTCAAGTTGCTACAGTGGGCAGGGACTGTACGATCCTCTGATAGTTTTCTAGAGAAATTGCTCTCTCCCACAATTTTCACTCTTCATACATAATTTTAGGTCAAGATTTTGGAAAATTTGTTCCGGTTGCAGACATATAACGTGCATACCAACTGCCGAATAGGCCCCAATAGAAACAACGAATATCTGTAAGGCAGATGGTGCCCTTTTTATAACCTGCTCTGAGGTGCTTATATTTGACACCACAAACAAAACCAAATCAATGCGTTTGGCAGACTTTGATCTTTCTGGTGATGATAATATTTTGGCGTTTGGACTCACAATTTTTAACTTAAAGAAGGAACTTGGAGGTATAATAATCATTAAATTAGAATGGTTGACCTGAAGATGCTGTCTGCCCCTCCCTTCTCTACTCCTTTACCGGGCAAATTACCATAGCAAAAGGTTCTGACACACACACTCACACACACACACACACACACACACACACACACACACACACACACACACACACACACACACACACACACACACACACACACACACAGATAGACAGTCACACACACACTCACAGACACACACAGTCACACTCACACACAGACACAGACACACACACACACAGACAGACAGACACACACTCACAAACACACAGACACACACAGACATAGACACATACACACACATTCACACACACACACACACACACACACACACACACACACACACACACACACGCACACATCTTACTTAGGACTGGTAATATTAGCATTGGGATGTGCACCAAGTAGCCGGCCCACTGTTTAAATTTCTGTGCGAAATGTTCTAGTTAATGATGTTGAGTGATATTAATGTTCTAGTTAATGATGTTGAGTGATATTCATGTTCTAGTTAATGATGTTGAGTGATATTAGTGTTCTAGTTAATGATGTTGAGTGATATTCATGTTCTAGTTAATGATGTTGAGTGATATCAATGTTCTAGTTAATGATGTTGAGTGATATTAATGTTCTAGTTAATGATGTTGAGTGATATTAATGTTCTAGTTAATGATGTTGAGTGATATTAATGTTCTAGTTAATGATGTTGAGTGATATTAATGTTCTAGTTAATGATGTTGAGTGATATTAATGTTCTAGTTAATGATGTTGAGTGATATTAGTGTTCTAGTTAATGATGTTGAGTGATATCAATGTTCTAGTTAATGATGTTGAGTGATATTAATGTTCTAGTTAATGATGTTGAGTGATATTAGTGTTCTAGTTAATGATGTTGAGTGATATTAATGTTCTAGTTAATGATGTTGAGTGATATTAATGTTCTAGTTAATGATGTTGAGTGATTATAGTGTTCTAGTTAATGATGTTGAGTGATATTAATGTTCTAGTTAATGATGTTGAGTGATATTAATGTTCTAGTTAATGATGTTGAGTGATATTAGTGTTCTAGTTAATGATGTTGAGTGATATTAATGTTCTAGTTAATGATGTTGAGTGATATTAGTGTTCTAGTTAATGATGTTGAGTGATATTAATGTTCTAGTTAATGATGTTGAGTGATATTAATGTTCTAGTTAATGATGTTGAGTGATATTAATGTTCTAGTTAATGATGTTGAGTGATATTATTTGACAGGATGTGGACATCATCGAGGAGGGCGGCAAACACACTCTGATCCTGTACAACTGTAAAGTCTCAATGACCGGTGAGGTGGCGTATGCCGCCGCCAACGCCAAGTGTTCTGCCAACCTGAAGGTCAAAGGTAAACCAACAGCAACGTTAGCCTACTTCCTCCTATAACCAACAGCAACGTTAGCCTACTGCCTACTTCCTCCTATAACCAACAGCAACGTTAGCCTACTTCGTCCTATAACCAACAGCAACGTTAGCCTACTTCGTCCTATAACCAACAGCAACGCCTACTTCGTCCTATAACCAACAGCAACGCCTACTTCGTCCTATAACCAACAGCAACGTTAGCCTACTTCGTCCTATAACCAACAGCAACGTTAGCCTACTTCGTCCTATAACCAACAGCAACGTTAGCCTACTTCCTCCTATAACCAACAGCAACGTTTGCCTACTTCGTCCTATAACCAACAGCAACGTTAGCCTACTTCCTCCTATAACCAACAGCAACGTTTGCCTACTTCGTCCTATAACCAACAGCAACGTTAGCCTACTTCGTCCTATAACCAACAGCAACGTTAGCCTACTTCCTCCTATAACCAACAGCAACGTTAGCCTACTTCCTCCTATAACCAATAGCAACGTTAGCCTACTAGGTCCTATCTTGACATCAAAACACCTCCCTGTGTTTCCCTTCAGAACCTCCTCTGAACTTACCCTCTGTGTGTTTCCCTTCAGAACTTCCTCTGAACTTCTTGACGCCGCTGAACGATGTTCAGGTGTACGAGAAGGACGAGGCGAGGTTCGAGGTCGAGCTGTCGAGAGTTCCCAAGAGTTTCCGCTGGCTGAAAGGCTCCCAGGAACTGCAGAAAGACGACAAGTACGAGATGATCCAGGATGGAAACATGTTTGTTCTGGTGATCCGTTTGGCCGCCTATGACGACGAGGCAAAGTACATGTTTGAGGCCGAGGACAAGAGGACAGCTGGAAAACTGGTTATACAAGGTAATAAATACATTAATACTATACAGTGTATAAGGTAACTCTGGGTTTATTAAAGCTTTTTATAACTGGTCATACAAGGTAATAAATACTATAATAATACAAGTCAACTCTGGGTTTTATTAAAGGAGAAATCTGGCCAATTTTTACATTAATCTTGATCGCTATAAATATGTGAGTACTGTCCATAGAAAAAAAATAACTACCTAAATCGGTGCTGGCAACACGGAGTAGCTGCAGCTACGTCTACGAGCTTCCACTGAGCTAACACGGCAGTTGTCGGGGCAGGTTTTAGAGTGCCTTTGTGCCTCTTAACAGACACAAAATGCAATTAATGTCTGTGCAACATGAACAGGGCCCTTACGTGACAACAATATGCGTTTTCAACTCAGACATTGTTTAAATTCACCTACCCTGTCACGATCCTGACGGTAGCTAGCTTGCCCTGCAAGATGCTAGCTGCCGTCCAGGGATGAATGTGTACAGCCTGTCTTCTGTGATAATCATCACGCAGCAGTTCAGTGTATATTTCTCGTAGACGTAGCTGCAGCTAATAAGTGTTGCCAGCACCGATTTGTTTTTTATCGACAGTACTCGCATATTTATAGCGATCAAGATTAATGTAAAAATTGGCCGGAATTCTCCTTTAAATAGGTCATACAAGTTAACTCTGGGTGTTATTTAATGGGTCATACAAGATTAACTCTGGGTTATATTAAATGGGTCATACAAGATGACTGGGTTTTATGTGTCGGGAGGGTTAAATCTTTAATTTCAGACAAACTGGATGTTCTTTTAAGCTATATTCTCTGCATCAGATGTCTGACGGTTGTATTTCTGCGGCAGGTATTCGGCTGGAGTTTGCCAAACCGATTAAGGACGTGACAGTGAAGGAGCGTGAAACGGCCGAGTTCAGCGTTGAACTCTCCCACGACAAGATCTCTGTGGTCTGGTACAAAAACGATGTGCGCCTGCATCCTAGCAAGGTTGTGCACATGGCGGACCACGGGAAGGTGCACACGCTGGCCTTTAAAGAAGTAACCATCGACGACACCTCCATGATCAAAGTGGAGGCCATGGACAAGACCATGACCGCCATGCTCACTGTCATCGGTCAGTGTTTGGATGTCCTTCATATGTTTGGTTTCAGGGTTAGGCAACCTGTGGCTCTTTAGCCCCTCTCCAGTGGCTCCCTGCAGCTTTAACAAAAAGTTATATGGAAATTGAAGTGATTCTTACATTCTTTATTTAGGCTAAAAAACATTTTAGTCACCTCAAATGTTTGTCACAGCCTACGTACTGTACGTCTACAGCAGGGGTGTCAAACTCAACTTCCCAGAGGGCCACACTGGAAAATAAGAATCACATCAAGGGACATCAAGCATGTTTAGTTTATTGATAGGCTTTTATTTAATCGAAAAAGTAAAATATATTTGACATGTGTCATATAGTCTTCTCACTCACAGTTTGGTCGAAATAAAGTCCTAAAGAAGTCAGGAGAAAGTTCCTCAGCCGTCATAGAAATGAAGCGCCTAAAAACGTCAGAAAAAGTGACAAAAATGTCAGAAAAAATGTTAAAAAATTTTGGCAAAAGTGACAAAAACATCAGAAAATGTGACAAAACCTAGGTGGGCCAAAATGTATTGTGAACCTAAATTGATATGCAGGCTGGATCATAATCTGCGAGGGGCCGGATTTGGCCCGCGGGACTCGAGTTTGACACATGTGGTCTACAGCCTTATCCTCAAAATTTTGACAAACATCAGAAGCGATCTTGAGTTTCTGTAGACTAGCTATGAATCACAAATCCAAAAAGAAGAGAAGCCTTGAAAGAAAATTAAGAAATTAGTAGTAGACAGATACATGCTCACTGTCATTGGTCAGTGTTTAGTTGTCCTTCATATGTTTAGTCTCAGCTCCGAGGCTGAATTAAAAAGATGTGTTGATTTTCTAAAAAGAGTTTGGCTGATGAGGAAGTTGAAGGTAAGGTAGGTTACACAGACAAGATAAACTATTCAGAGTTTCAGAAGTGATATCTTAATACATGTAAGTCCCTGTTGTTGAAGGCTCCTTAAAGGCGACCTATTATGCTTTTCCGTATTTTCTGTCAATATATAATATATATCTATAATGTTACAATGTCGGATGATCATGTTAAATGTGGCCAAAGTTTCAAATAAAGAGGTAAACGTATTTTAGAGAAATGCCCGTGAGCTAAAACCTCAGATTTCCCACTGTTCTGAACGCTTCAGTTTCCATGTTTTTTCTACTCTCGACTCCGTGTCACGTAACTCCTAGCCGATTGTAGAAAAAACTGTCCTATGATTGGTCTTCTGCTTCAGGCAGCTACTGCAGTGTTTAAAATGTCACATGTAGCTACATGCTAACATCAGGGAAAGCTGCAATCTTGGCTGCAGATGTTATATATTTAATTTCTCCCAAATGTCAGGTCACATTACGTATGAAAGATGTGTGGTTGTGTAGTATTTGGTTTAGAAGCCTTATTGGTGTTTTTCACGGTACAAAGCCCTGCTATATACTCCGTTGCACTGTACAGAGACAGAAACGTTGACCAATCAGAGCAGACCAGGCTTCTTAAAGAGATAGGCGCTCCAACAGAGATGATGAGAAAAATAGTGTTTTTTGAATATTAAAGAATAGAAACATGTTCTAGTAGAAACACAATATACAGTAAGTCTCCTTTAAGAGTTAAGTTTTAATGCAAATGTTTGGAGTTTTAGTTAGAACAGACTTTAGATAATAAGAGCGTGTTGTTTGTGTGCAGAGGGCGACCTGTACTTCACCACCAAGCTGCAGAACTACACGGCCGTGGAGCGCGACGAGGTGAAGCTGGTCTGTGAACTCAGCAAATCGGTCGCAGACGTCAAATGGTTTAAGGACGGGAAGGAGATCACTCCGTCCAAGAACATCGCCATCAGCACAGACGGAAAGAAGCGCATCCTGATGGTCAGGAAGGCAGAGAAGGCCAACATTGGAGAGTACACCTGCGACTGCGGCTCGGACAAAACCACCGCCAGACTCAACATAGAAGGTAAATCTCTTCACAGAGTCTGAATATGGATGTGGTCATCTGCCGTATAAAGCAGAGTATCATCAGCGAAAAGAAAGTAGTCCCATAGAGACGGAGCGCATGCCTTCAATCTGATTGTCAAAAGGGTGTGACTGTACTCACGGTACCAAGAACTATTAACAAACACATCCCCTTCTTGTTCATAATGAGTCAACCCTCTAAGACAGTGTTTCTCAAATGGGGGTACGTGTACCCCTAGGGGTACTTTGGAGGACTGCAGAGGGTACGGGAGATATTTAACAAAATGTTTAATTACAATTTCAATTTTATTTATAAGGGACAATGTGCAATTAAAACATAAATGTGACCATTTGATGCATTGCACCAGAGTTAGCCTTTGACTAATTTACATCTGTAGTCCCTCGAGGCTGTTGTCCAGAACATTCCTCTTTATGTAGAATATTTTTTTTTTACCAAAGATGTGACATTTGTGTCGCCTTCTTTGGACCTAATCTTGCCTTCCTTCCTTCTACGTTTTTAGTTTCTCGCTTTTTTCTTCTTATGTCACTGTTTCTGAAGTTTTTGGTACTATTTTGACCTATTCTTGCTTTTCCTTTTTCCTTCTTTCTACCATCTTTTTCCAAGTTTTTGTCTTTTTTACAGTTTTTGTCTCTTTTTCTCATTAGCATTTAAATGTTTGTTTTTTCCAGTTCCAAGGCTGTTGTTTAGTAAATCTATCTCTGACAGCACTGTACTGTTCCTATTTATATACACTTTTTTTCCTAGCGAAAATGATCAGCGCTGGTCAGGGGCTACTTGGCTTAAAGAAACAATTCTGAAGGGTAACATTATTGAAAAAAGTTTGAGAACCACTGATCTAAGAAATATCTGTGTATCAACAGTTACATGACTGTATATTTTAACAGAAATTGTCCATAGAACGAGATTCACAGTTGTTTTTTAGTTTTTTACATTTGGAATTGCATAATCTGTGCTCCGACAACTTTTGTCGGCCACAGCGGGGTTGGGAGATTGAATAAGTGTTACTTTTTTCGACATTTTTGAAGTTTCTTTCAACATTTTCAGAAGTTTACATGAGCAACTTTGTATAAGATAATTTTATATAAATCCAGGTACTGAGCTGAACTTTTTCTGAGAGTGTAGTTTTACTCTCAATATCAATATATATGTGCAGAATTCATGGAGAGAATGGTTAATATCGAAATCATAATTTTGGCTCCAACAATTATCATTTCCAAACCTGAAACTCAATAAAGGCAGAGAGCATCGCGTCACACTCGGACAGACACGCCAACCCTAACCCATTTTAGAGATTTTACCCTAATTTTCACCCCTAATTTGTTTTATTTTCCCAAATTGCTCCAGCCTCTTTAGTCGCGTCTCTCTTACTAAAGTCTTGTCCTGGTCTTCCTCCCAACAGAGCGGGACATTAAGGTTGTCCGTCCGCTGTACAGCGTGGAGGTGACGGAGACAGAAACAGCCAAGTTTGAGACAGAGATTTCAGAAGAGGACGTCCACGGAAACTGGAAGCTGAAGGGAGAAGCTCTGCTGCCGTGTCCCGTAAGTCCAATATATACTACAGATATATGTAGTAATTATATATATATATATATATATATATATATATATATATATATATATATATATATATATATATATATATATATAGTGTTGGAATGTAACTAAGTACATCTACTCCAGTACTGGGCTTCGGTCCAAATGTTGAGGTACTTGAAATTTTTCTTTTCATGCCACTTTCTTCTGAAGTAAAGGATCTGAATACTTCTTCCACCACTGGTTTTAGTAAACTATCGGGGTACTTGTTGGCCTGCTGCATGACTCTGTTTTCTTCCAGGATGTTGAGATTAAGGAGGAAGGAACCAAACACCTGCTGATTCTCTACAACGTGCGCATGGACATGGCCGGCAGCGTCGACTTTTCCGCAGCCAACGCCAAATCCAACGCTCAGCTCCGGGTCAAAGGTCAGTCCATTTTATTCACATATCCAAGCTCTCAGGGCTCTGAACGGGGCTGTCCTGTTAGGGGTGAAAAGTCAAGTTTAGAATACATTTTTAAATCTCCACAGTAGATCCTGAAAGTTTATTTTTTTTGTAGCTCGATCAGATGTTTGTATAAGATACAATACATTTGGAAAACAATACAGTTTATATCTGTTTATATCTATATCTGGAGATTTGTTTTTAAAATAAAATGTTTTACAACATTTATCTGAAGGAGTTTGCTCAGATCTTTGTACTCAGATCCTAAGATAAAATGTATTTAAACAACAACACACGCAAACATGTAGTTTCTGTTTGATTTGGACATTATTATAGTGTATCTCATCTTGTAACATTACATTTAAATTTAAATCAAAGTGGAAACTTTTGTGTCGCAGAGCACTTTGTGTTCCAGCAGCAGAAAGTGTTGAATGTCTCCGTCGGCCAATCAGAGCCTGAGTTTATTTTAGACACTTTATCTGAAGAGAGAGAATCTCTGAGGCTTCACAAAACTCTGTGCCAGGAAACTACACTCGGCTCAGACCTTTTAAACATGTCTTCTGTGTCTCTGTCTCCGTCTGTGTCTGCAGCCCGGTCCATCGGGCTGATGCGTCCTCTGAAGGACGTGACGGTGACGGCCGGAGAAACGGCCACCTTTGAGTGCGAGCTGTCGTACGAAGGCATCGCCGTGGACTGGTTCCTGGGGGGAAAGAAGATGGAGGCCAGCGAGCGGGTGAGACAGACATTTAACATGTTTCCAGCAAGGGAACTCCTTCATCAACGCTGAACAAAATAGAGTAAAAGAGACACAAAGCGAGGTTAAGATGCAGTATCCGAAATTTACTTTTTCAACCTCCGGCCAAGTTGTCAGGTAGATGAAATAAAATCCACAGACCAAGCATCTTTTCTACCGGCCAAAAAAGTCTGTTTCTTGTGTTAAGATCCATCACAAAACGTCCTGGTTGGGGTTGCGAGTCCTGCTGGTTCATTTTCAGTTTTTATCTTACTTTCTTTGGGAAGCATTTCTTTATTTTTTTGAGTAGGAAGCACCGTTTCACTTTGCAAGTTGGATCAACCTCATCACGCCGTTTGTCTCGTACAATTAATCTCAGAGAATAGACAGAAGAAAGTAGCTGCAGCTTCACCCAAAATGAAGACTGGAAAACAGAATTATTAGGTACAAACATTTACCCTAGGGCGTAATTTCCAATGGGGACATGGGGGACTTTCAAATTTTATATTATTTTATTTATAAGTCTTGGTGATTGGCCACTAAGAGAGTACGACATATTTTTCTTATATATATACTGTAGTTTAGTACTGTTCTTTCTGACAGAATTTAATCTTGGTCAACTTAATTATTTCCTGGATTCTGTATCACCATAGTTCCTATAAATGTATGTAGAAATGCAGGAAATGGGTTTCAAATCGAAAAATAATTTCTGGCAGAGGACCCCCAGACCCCCACTTCTCAAACCAAAGTTACACCCTTGCATTTACCGGACATGTGGCGGAGAGCCTTCTGAGATTTATTCGCCAAATTTAAAATGTACCGCATTAGGAGCTTGGCGAGTGTTAATTTCGGACCGTGTTAAGATGGAGATCTTTCTGCAGTTTGTGCATTTAGATTTCACGTGTTCAGTAAAAACAGATCCGGTTTCCATCGTTAAATAACGTAATCTCATAATCTGAAGACCTTACTTCCCTGTAATCCAGATAACACACTGTAAAACAATGTTTGGATTTTGGTTTGTTTTTAGAAATACATTTCAGTTTGTGTTCATTTTCTTGGTTCCATCTTGAACCAGTCCGTCAGTTTATTAAAGACCTAATTACTGAATTTAAACAGATCATTTCACCTGTTTACCTAACAAATCAACTTGTTTTGAAGTTTATTTATGTCTGAATCTTATATTCTGAATCACATGTCAACATGAGACAAAATCCTGAAACAAGAACAAAAACTGAACTTTGATAAACTGGATTATCATCTCTCCTAAAACTCTTCAAATATTGGCTGATTTTCTTTTAAAGAACAGCAGCGGTTTAACAGTCGGGTTTCCATGTGAAGGTATTTTTTACAGTGTTGAAGCTGCAGTTAAAAATAATCCGAGATAGCCGAGCTGCAGCTGTTATCTTCGGCCAGACTCTCAGCTCCTTATATGTAGAAAGACCCGCAGTTAGTGCTAGCGAGTTAGCATCTAGCAAGCTAGCATCAACCTGCAGGAAGAATAACTTCATTCAGTGATAGCTTAAATCAAGTTACACTTTGGAATATGCCTTGGTGAATGGTGCTAGAGGACGGATTCTTGACCCGAGCCCGACGGGACCCGACAGTAACCAACGGGCCGTGTTCGGACAGATATTTAGGAATGATTTGGGTTCGGGTCGGGCTCGGTCACATCAGCGCGTTAAGGCATTGAACATTTTAAATTATTATTATGTTTATTATAATGCTTATTATGTAGGTAGCCGTTGCCCCGTGTGCGCTGGTGACCTCATCTGTTGACATTTCTGAATGCCTTCCTACAGCTACTTAATAGAAGCTTTCACACACACACACCTACATGAGTCATTAGTATGACAACAAAATGAGATTATAACTGTCGGGCTCGGACACAAATATCTTAATGCCTGTCAGATTCGGGTCAGGCCCGGTTACTGCTCTGTCGAAAGAAAAATGTCTCTCTACATACTACTCTCTACTGTTGTCTCTCTACATACTACTCTCTACTGCTCTCTACTGCTGTCTCTGTACATACTGCTCTCTACTGCTGTCTCTGTACATACTACTCTCTACTGCTGTCTCTTTACATACTACTCTCTACTGCTGTCTCTCTACATACTACTCTCTACTGCTGTCTCTCTACATACTACTCTCTACTGCTGTCTCTCTACATACTGCTGTCTCTCTACATACTACTCTCTACTGCTGTCTCTCTACATACTTCTCTCTACGGTCTGTAGTGTCCTGCTGGCTGTACTTGCTCTCTGGGGATAATAACGATACCTTGCGTTTGTGTGCAGGTGAAGACCCGTGTGGTGGGGCGAGTTCACACTCTGACCATCAGAGACGTGAAGTTGTCGGAGGCCGGCGAAGTCAAACTGAGCACCAAAGACTTCCAGACGCAGGCGCAACTCATCATCAGACGTGAGACACTCGAACGCACCGCAGGCTCAGCAGATGTTTGTCTTTGATTAAAATGTATTAATGGTTAATGTCAATGTGTGCAGAGCCGCCGGTGGAGTTCACGAAGCCGCTGGAGGACCAGACGGTGGAGGAAGAGGCGAGTGCGACGTTGGAGTGTGAGGTTTCCCGAGAGAACGCCGAGGTTCGCTGGTTCAGAGAGGGACAGGAAGTCAGGAAGACCAAGAAGTACGACCTGATCGTAGACGGAGTCAAGAGGAAGCTGGTCATCCACGGCTGCTTGCCGGACGACGCCAAGATGTACACGTGTGACGCCTCGGAGTTCAAGACTTCCTGTTTCCTGGAGGTCACACGTAAGCACAAAACTTTACCCCAACTTCATTAATAATGCTGCTTTTTTTTCAAAGTTTTTGCGCTTAAGTTGCTTTTTTGACAATGATGTCACTTTTTCTATGCTTTTGACAATTGAACTTACTAATCCAAAGATTATAAATGGAAGAGTTGTGTGTTTGTGTCTGCAGCTCCTCACGTGGAGTTCAGTAAGCCTCTGCAGGACGTCGAGGTCAAAGAGAAAGAATCTGCTAAGTTTGAATGTGAAGTTTCCCGCGAATCTGCCAAGGTGAGACCGGCCGACCAGCATCAAGATCTATCTATCTATCTATCTATCTATCTATCTATCTATCTATCTATCTATCTATCTATCTATCTACCTACCTACTTATCTATCTATCCATCCATCCGTCTATCTATCTATCTATCTATCTGTCTGTCTATCTATCTATCTATCTATCTATCTACCTACCTACTTATCTATCTATCCATCCATCCATCCATCCATCCATCCATCTATCTATCTATCTATCTATCTATCTATCTATCTATCTATCCATCCATCTATCTACCTAAATATTTTTTTTTTTTTTTTTTTTTTTTTTTTTTTTTTTTCTCTCTCTGAAATGAAATGAGATGAGATGAAAGTGAAACCTGTGTTTGTGTGGCAGGTTCGCTGGTTTAAGGACGGCAACGAGATCAGGAAAGGGAAGAAGTACGAGATTGTTGCTAAGGGCAAACAGAGGATCCTCATCGTGCACAAGTCTGTGTTCGACGACGAGGCCGAGTACGAATGTGACGCCCGCACCGCCAAGAGCTCGGGCATGCTCACCGTCATCGGTGAGGAACTCTCCATTTAAATACATAGATACAGTGCTCAGCATACGAAGGGTATGTGATGATGGGGGGGTATGGTGAAGGGTATGTGATGATGGGGGGTATGGTGAAGGTGTATGTGATGATTGGGGGTATGGTGAAGAAGGAAGTAGGATGTGGGGGGGTATGGTGAAGGGTATGTGATGATGGATGTATAGTATCTGAGATCATAAATAACTGGCCTTTAAAAATAGAAATCTGCCTGCCTCTATGGGAATTTAACATAGGGGTGTCTATACTTATGCCCCCTGTATTTTAAGGGGAACATTTATTTATTTAAGATACATTATTCATTCACAAAGAAAATTGGTGTCCTTAAAAGTTGGATTTTTCCAAATTTTTTTAATTAAGGCATTAAGATCAATTTCCAAAAGATGATTTTTTTATTCCACTTTTTAGTCAACTTTAGCATGGGTTCATAAAGTTATGCTGAGCACTGTATAACAGGGAACTCTTTATTTATGTAACATCTGGACATTGAAATATATATTTGATGTGTTTGTGTCGCAGAGGAGGCAGCGCGCTTCACCAAGAACCTGTCCAACGTGGAGGGGATGGAGACGGACAGCGTGAAGATGATCTGCGAGGTGTCAAAGCCCGTTGCCGAGGTGACGTGGTACCGCGGAGACGAGGAGCTGCCGGAGGGCGGCCGCTACGAGCAGATCAGTGACGGGCGCCGGAGGATCCTGATCATCCAGGACCTGAGAATGGAGGACGCTGGAGAGTACAACTGCAGGCTGAGTCCCACCGTGAAGACATCCGCCACGCTCCGGCTACACGGTGAGGGAGCCTTTATATCTGGGACCGCTCTTATTTTGGTAACGGCAGGATGTTCTTCACTTAGTTCTTTAGTTTGGTAACCCTCCGGCTACACGGTGAGGGAGCCTTTATATCTGGGACCGCTCTTATTTTGGTAATGGCAGGATGTTCTTTACTTAGTTCTTTAGTTTGGTAATGCTACACGGTGAGGGAGCCTTTATATCTGGGACCGCTCTTATTTTGGTAGCAGCAGGATGTTCTTTACTTAGTTCTTTAGTTTGGTAATGCTACACAGTGAGGGAGCCTTTATATCTGGGACCGCTCTTATTTTGGTAACGGCAGGATGTTCTTTACTTAGTTTTTTGGTTTGGTAATGCTACACAGTGAGGGAGCCTTTATATCTGGGACTGCTCTTATTTTGGTAACGGCAGGATGTTCTTTACTTAGTTTTTTGGTTTGGTAATGCTACACAGGGAGGGAGCCTTTATATCTGGGACTGCTCTTATTTTGGTAGTGATTTTATCGGCTAAATGTTTATAATTTTCCTGTTGAAACAAAGTAAAATAACACTTCCTGTTCTTCTTCTTCTTCTTCTTCTTCTTCTTCTTCTTCTTCTTCTTCTTCTTCTTCTTCTTCTTCTTCTTCTCACTGCAGAGCTGGCGGCCGAGTTCATTGCCCGGCCCCAGAACCAGGAAGCAGTGGAGGGCGAGAAGGCCGAGTTCGCCTGCTCCGTCTCCAAGGAAACGTACGAGGTGAAGTGGTTCAGAGGCGAGACGGAAGTGCACCCGGGGGAGAAGTACAGCGTGGTCAGCGAGGGCAAGAGGAGGGCTCTTATTGTGAAAAGCTGCGAGCTGAAGGACGAGGGCGGCTACGTGGCGCAGATCGGCAGCGTTAAGGCCTCCGCCGAGCTCTACGTCATCGGTAAGAGCTTCCTGTTTGGGTTATTTCAGAGAGAAGGGTTAATCGGTATCGGTCTGGGTTCACTATTAGGTTGGAGCGCTAGTTTTATGAAGTTTTTATGGATCTTTCTGAAATTTTTGTCACTTTTTCTGAAATTTTTGTCACTTTTTCCGAAGTTTTGTCACTTTTTCCGAAGTTGTTGTCACTTTTTCCGAAGTTGTTGTCACTTTTTCTGAAATTGTTGTTACTTTTTCCAAAGTTTTCTTCGATTTTTCTATGTTTTTGGTGCTTTTTCCAAAGTATTTCTTACTTTTTTCAAGTTTCTTGATCCTCATAAAGGTCGTTAATCAGTTGGGGTTTTCTTTCAGAGAAACTAAGACATCTTCGTACATTTTTCTCTTTCTTTTTTTCTGACAATTTTGGTTGCTTTTTTTCAGTGTTTTTGTCGTGTTTTTATTACTTTTTGTCTTTTTTTTAAATTACTTTTTGTCACTTTTTCACGACATTTTTGCTTTTTTTTACTTTTTGTTTGATATTTTTATATTATTTTTACATTGTTATGGTCACTTTTCAAAAAAACTTTTTGTTATATTTTCTGTGTTTTGCTCCCTGATACTTTTTCTTACATTTTCTTGCTTTCTTGCATTTTAGTGGCTTTTTCCGCCCTCTTCCAGCTCAGCTTGTACTGATGTCTGTGTGCTCTTCCTCCAGAGAAACTGAGGGTCATCACGCCGATTAAAGACGCGGCGGTGAAGGAGGGAAGTGAGATCGTGTTTAACTGCGAGACGAACACGGAGGGAGCCAAGGCCAAGTGGCTGAAGAACGAGGAGACGATATTCGAGAGCAGCAAGTACATGATGGCCCAGCGGGACAACGTCTTCTCTCTGAGGATCAGGGACGCCCAGAAGGCCGACGAGGCCGTCTACACCATCAGCCTGACCAATCAGAGAGCAGAGCACGCCAAGAGCACCGCCAGCGCTAAAGTGGCAGGTAAATAACTGGACCGTTCACTCTGCAAAGAGCAACGTCTTTATCTTTCACCCTGGACTCTCTGTCTCCATGTGTGTGTGTGTCTGATGGAACAACAATCTGTGAAACTGGTCCAGTATTAAACCAGAACCAAGCTGTACTGTAACCCTACAGGACTAATGTTCAGCAGCAGTTAGAGTCACTAAAAGTTCTGTTGTTGCTGCTGACAGACTCACATTATTATTCTAAGTGTCTGACAACATTATGGGATGGATCCCTACAGAGATAGACCTTTTAGTTAAAGAGTAAGATCCTTTTAGTTTAACATCAAACAGCCCCGAAATCACCATCACCAAACTACACCAGACTCCATGTAAATAATCAGGACTTTTAGCGTGTATAGAGCCAGCATATCTCCACCAGACTCCATGTAAATAATCAGGACTTTTAGCGTGTATAGAGCCAGCATATCTCCACCAGACTCCATGTAAATAATCAGGACTTTTAGTGTGTATAGAGCCAGTATATCTCCACCAGACTCCATGTAAATAATCAGGACTTTTAGCGTGTATAGAGCCAGCATATCTCCACCAGACTCCATGTAAATAATCAGGACTTTTAGCGTGTATAGAGCCAGCATATCTCCACCAGACTCCATGTAAATAATCAGGACTTTTATCATCATAAAACACACTTCATTCAAAGTGGACAGAAACTAAATAAAACTCTCAAAAACCATCTTTGTTCATCTTTCCACTGTTCCAACAATCACCACTCTGGTTTGGTTGAAATAAACCCTTAATTCCCCCATTTACATGTGGAGATATGCTGGCTCTATACACGCTAAAAGTCCTGATTATTTACATGGAGTCTGGTGGAGATATGCTGGCTCTATACATGTTAAAAGTCCTGATTATTTACATGGAGTCTGGTGGAGATATGCTGGCCTATAACGCCTAAAAGTCCTATTATTTACATGGAGTCTGGTGGAGATATGCTGGCTCTATACACACTAAAAGTCCTGATTATTTACATGGAGTCTGGTGGAGATATGCTGGCTCTATACACGCTAAAAGTCCTGATTATTTACATGGAGTCTGGTGGGTTTGGTGATGTGTGTGTGTGTGTGTGTGTGTGTGTCTCTGTCTGTGTGTGTGTGTGTGTGTGTGTGTGTGTGTGTGTGTGTGTGTGTGTGTGTGTGTGTGTGTGTGTGTGTGTGTGTGTGTGTGTGTGTGTGTGTGTGTGTGTGTGTGTGTGTATGTGTGTGTGTGTCTCTGTCTGTGTGTGTGTGTGTGTGTGTGTGTGTGTGTGTGTCTCTTGTGTGTGTGTGTGTGTGTGTGTGTGTGTGTGTCTCTCTGTGTGTCTCTGTGTGTGTATGACAGAAAGGTGTATCAGATGGTGTTTCCCTGTAGTTTGTTTAGCTGTTTAACATCTCTTTAACGTTCTCTCCTCCAGAGGAGAAGCTGAGGTTCCTGAGGCCCATCGAGGACATCGAGACCCAGGAGAAGAAGACCATCGGCTTCGTGTGCGAGGTGAACCGTCCCGAGGCGACCGTCCGCTGGCTGAAGGCGGGACAGGAAGTGACGCTCAGCAAGCGCCTGGTGTACCGCGCCGACGGCCTGCGCCACACGCTGACCATCAAGGACTGCGTGATGGACGACGAGGGAGAGTACACGGCCGCCGTCGGGGACGACAAGTGCGCGGCCGAGCTGATCATCAGCGAGGCGCCCACCGACTTCACCGCGGCGCTCAAAGACACGACCATCACTGAGTTTGAAGACGCCGAGTTCGTCTGCAAGCTGAGCAAAGAGAAGGCTTTGGCCGTGAAGTGGTACAGGAACGGACGGGAGATCAGAGAAGGACCCAGGTACAGGACAGTCTGTTATATACTGTATATATATCTATATATAGATATATATACATATATTATAATATATATATATATATATATAATAATATTTACAGCAGCTAACAATTATAAAAAAAGTATAATTTAGGAACCGGTACCGAAGACTTTGTGAATGATACCCGGACCTGATTAATATGCAGATGTACAGAGTGACCTTTGACCTTTGTGTGTGTGTGTGT
Source organism: Perca fluviatilis (assembly GCF_010015445.1). Lineage (NCBI taxonomy): Eukaryota > Metazoa > Chordata > Actinopteri > Perciformes > Percidae > Perca > Perca fluviatilis. The sequence goes on along the minus strand of NC_053123.1, from coordinate 38,939,975 downwards.
GTGTGTGTGTGTGTGTGTGTGTGTGTGTGTGTGTGTGTGTGTGTGTGTCTGTGTCTGTGTCTGTGTCTGTGTCTGTGTGTGTGTGTGTGTGTGTGTGTCTGTTGTGTGTGTGTGTGTGTGTGTGTGTGTGTGTGTGTCTGTGTCTGTGTCTGTGTCTGTGTGTGTGTGTGTGTGTGTGTGTAGATACCACATGGAGAAAGAAGGGAAGACGTGCAGACTGGTGA